>NW_020838692.1:4283-10499 GCF_003676395.1 Aethalodelphis obliquidens
ATATATATATATATATATATATATATATATATATACACACACATACATAAAATCTGATGTTCTATTTCCTCTTGAATCAATCTTAGCAATTTCTGTCTTCAAGAATTTTATATTTTGGACTTCCCTAGTGTCACAATGGTTAAGAATCTGCCTGCCAATGCAGAGGACACGGGTTTGATCCCTGGTCTGGGAAGATCCCATATGCCGTGGAGCAACGAAGCCTGTACAGCACAACTACTGAGCCTGTGCTCTAGAGCCCGTGTGCCACAACTACTGAAACCTGCATGCCTTAGGGCCTGTGTGCCGTAACTACTGGTTCCATGTGCTGCAACTACTGAAGCCCATGCGCCTACAGCTCATGTTCTGCAACAAGAGAAGCCACCACAATGAGAAGCCCGTGCACTGCAATGAAGAGTAGCCCCCACTCGCCACAATTAGAAAGAGCCCATGCACAGCAATTAAGACCCAACACAGCCAAAATAATAATAATAATAATAAAACAAATTTTTAAAAATTTGAAAAAAGAATTTTATACTTCTGATACATTTTGTTTAATTTATTGCCATAAAGTTGTTCATAATATTTTCTTAATTCTGTAGGATCTGTAGTGATGTCTCCTCTTCAGTTCCCAATATTTGTAATTTGTATTATCTCTTTTTTTAATCAATCTATTAACTGTTTATTAATTTTATTATTTTCTAAAATACTGCATTTGGTTTCATAGATTCTCTATGATTTTCATTTTATAATTTGTTTCTGCTCTGATTTTTATTATTATTTTACTCTATTTACTTTAGGTTTAATTCACTCTTCTTTTTCTGGCATTTTAAGGTGGAAATAAGTCATTGATTTTATTTTTTTCTCCTAGTTTTACTGAGATGAAATTTGCATACAGCACTTATAAATTTAAAATGTACAGCACAATGATTTGGTTTACATACATGATGAAATAATTACTACAGTTAAGGTCAGTGAACATCCATTATCTTACATAGATACCAAATTAAAGAAATAGAAAAAAAATTTTCCTTTAGATGAGAACTCAAGATTTACTCTCTTAGTAACTTTCATATATAACATACTGTGCTGTTAATTATATTTATCATGTTGGACATTACATCTCTAGCACTTATTTAACTTATAACTGGAAAGTTGTACTTTTGACTGTCTTCATCCAATTCTGCCTCCCCCAACCCCCTGCCTCTTGTAACCACAAATCTGATCTCTTTTTTATGAGTTTCTTTGTTTGTTTATTTTTCTGAAGTATAATTGACCTAGAACACTATGTTAGGTCCTATTACACAACATAGTGATTTGATATTTCTACATATTTCAAAATCATCACCATGAAAATTCTTAGTTACTATCTGTCACCATTCAAAGATATGACATAAATATTGACTATATTCCTCACACTCTTAACTTCATACCCATAACTCACTTATTTTGCAACTGTAAGTTTGTACCTCTTAATCTCTTTCATCTATTTCTATCCTCCCCCCTCCCCATCCCACACCCCTCTGGCAACCACCTGTTTGTTCTCTGTATCTATGACTCTGTTTCTGGGTTACACTTATTCATTTTTGTTTTTTGACTCCACACATAAGTGAAATCATTCAGTATTTTTCTTTCTGTATCTGCCTTATTTCACTTAGAATAAAACCTTCTAGGTCTATCCATGTTATCACAAATGGCAAGATTTCATTTTTATGGCTGAGTAATATTCCACTCTGTGTGTGTGTGTGTGTGTGTGTGTGTATGTGTGTGTGTGTATTTATCACATTTGCTTTATCTTTTCATCTATTGATGGGCATGTAGGCTGTTTCCAAATCTTGGCTACTGCAAATAATGTTGCAATGAACATAGGACTACATATATATATATTTTTTTCTTTTTTTTAACATCTTTATTGGAGTATAATTGCTTTACAATCGTATGTTAGTTTCAGCTTCACAACAAAATGAATCAGTTATATATATATACATATATTCCCATATCTCTTCCCGCTTGCGTCTCCCTCCCTCCCACCCTCCCTATCCCACCCCTCCAGGCGGTCACAAAGCACCGAGCTGATCTCCCTGTGCTATGCGGCTGCTTCCCACTAGCTATCTACCTTACGTTTGGTAGTGTATATATGTCCATGCCTCTTTATCGCTTTGTCACCGTTTACACTTCCCCCTCCCCATAGCCTCAAGTCCATTCTCTAGTAAGTCTGTGTCTTTATTCCTGTTTCACCCCTAGGTTTTTCATGACATTTTTTTTTTTTAAATTCCATATATATGTGCTAGCATACGGTATTTGTCTCTCTCTTTCTGACTTACTTCACTCTGTATGACAGACTCTAGGTCTATCCACCTCATTACAAATAGCTCAATTTCGTCTCTTTTTATGGCTGAGTAATATTCCATTGTATATATGTGCCACATCTTCTTTATCCATTCATCCGATGATGGACACTTAGGTTGTTTCCATCTCTGGGCTATTGTAAATAGAGCTGCAATGAACATTTTGGTACATGACTCTTTTTGAATTATGGTTTTCTCAGGGTATATGCCCAGTAGTGGGATTGCTGGGTCATATGGTAGTTCTATTTGTAGCTTTTTAAGGAACCTCCATACTGTTCTCCACAGTGGCTGTATCAATTTACATTCCCACCAACAGTGTAAGAGCGTTCCCTTTTCTCCACACCCTCTCCAGCATTTATTGTTTCTAGATTTTTTGATGATAGCCATTCTGACTGGTGTGAGATGATATCTCATTGTAGTTTTGATTTGCATTTCTCTCATGATTAGTGATGTTGAGCATTCTCTCATGTGTTTGTTGGCACTCTGTAAATCTTCTTTGGAGAAATGTCTATTTAGGTCTTCTGCCCATTTTTGGATTGGGTTGTTTGTTTTTTGTTATTAAGCTGCATGAGCTGCTTATAAATTTTGGAGATCAATCCTTTGTCAGTTGCTTCATTTGCAAATATTTTCTCCCATTCTGAGGGTTGTCTTTTGGTCTTCTTTATGGTTTCCTTTGCTGCGCAAAAGCTTTTAAGTTTCATTAGGTCCCATTTGTTTACTCTTGTTTTTATTTCCATTACTCTAGGAGGTGGGTCAGAAAGAATCTTGCTGTGATTTATGTCATAGAGTGTTCTGCCTATGTTTTCCTCTAAGAGTTTGATAGTTTCTGGCCTTACATTTAGGTCTTTAATCCATTTTGAGCTTATTTTTGTGTATGGTGTTAGGGAGTGACCTAACTTCATACTTTTACATGTAGCTGTCCAGTTTTCCCAGCACCACTTATTGAATAGGCTGTCCTTTCTCCACAGTACATTTCTGCCTCCTTTGTCAAAGATAAGGTGACCATATGTGCGTGGGTTTATCTCTGGGCTTTCTATCCTGTTCCATTGATCTATCTTTCTGTTTTTGTGCCAGTACCATACCGTTTTGATAACTGTAGCTTTGTAGTATAGTCTGAAGTCTGGGAGCCTGATTCCTCCAGTTCCTTCTTTCGTTCTCAAGATTGCTTTGGCTATTCGGGGTCTTTTGTGTTTCCATACAAATTGCAAAATTTTTTGTTCTAGTTCTGTGAAAAATGCCAGTGGTAGTTTGATAGGGATTGCATTGAATCTATAGATTGCTTTGGGTAGTAGAGTCATTTTCACAATGTTGATTCTTCCAATCCAAGAACATGGTATATCTCTCCATCTATTTGTATCATCTTTAATTTCTTTCATCAGTGTCTTATAATTTTCTGCATACAGATCTTTTTTCTCCTTAGGTAGGTTTATTCCTAGATATTTTATTCTTTTTGTTGCAATGGTAAATGGGAGTGTTTTCTTGATTTCACTTTCAGATTTTTCATCATTAGTATATAGGAATGCCAGAGATTTCTGTGCATTAATTTTGTATCCTGCTACTTTACCAAATTCATTGATGAGCTCTAGTAGTTTTCTGGTAGCATCTTTAGGGTTCTCTATGTATAGGATCATGTCATCTGCAAACAGTGACAGCTTTACTTCTTCTTTTCCGATTTGGATTCCTTTTATTTCCTTTTCTTCTCTGATTGCTGTGGCTAAAACTTCCAAAACTATGTTGAATAAGAGTGGTGAGAGTGGGCAACCTTGTCTTGTTCCTGATCTTAGTGGAAATGCTTTCAGTTTTTCGCCATTGAGGATGATGTTTGCTGTGGGCTTGTCATATATGGCCTTAATATGTTGAGGAAAGTTCCCTCTATGCCTACTTTCTGCAGGGTTTTTATCATAAATGGGTGTTGAATTTTGTCAAAAGCTTTCTCTGCATCTATTGAGATGATCATATGGTTTTTCTCCTTCAGTTTGTTAATATGGTGTATCACATTGATAGATTTGCGTATATTGAAGAATCCTTGCATTCCTGGAATAAACCCCACTTGATCATGGTGTATGATCCTTTTAATGTGCTGTTGGATTCTATTTGCTAGTATTTTGTTGAGGATTTTTGCATCTATGTTCATCAGTGATATTGGCCTGTAGTTTTCTTTCTTTGTGACATCCTTGTCTGGTTTTGGTATCAAGGTGATGGTGGCCTCGTAGAAGGAGTTTGGGAGTGTTCCTCCCTCTGCTATATTTTGGAAGAGTTTGAGAAGGATAGGTGTTAGCTCTTCTCTAAATGTTTGATAGAATTCGCCTGTGAAGCCATCTGGTCCTGGGCTTTTCTTTGTTGGAAGATTTTTAATCACAGTTTCAATTTCAGTGCTTGTGATTGGTCTGTTCATATTTTCTATTTCTTCCTGATTCAGTCTTGGCAGGTTGTGCCTTTCTAAGAATTTGTCCATTTCTTCCAGATTGTCCATTTTATTGGCATAGAGTTGCTTGTAGTAATCTCTCATGATCTCTTTTCTTTCTGCAGTGTCAGTTGTTACCTCTCCTTTTTCATTTCTAATTCTATTGATTTGAGTCTTCTCCCTTTTTTTCTTGATGAGTCTGGCTAGTGGTTTATCTATTTTGTTTATCTTCTCAAAGAACCAGCTTTTAGTTTTATTGATCTTTGCTATTGTTTCCTTCATTTCTTTTTCATTTATTTCTGATCTGATTTTTATGATTTCTTTCCTTCTGCTAGCTTTGGGGTTTTTTTGTTCTTCTTTCTCTAATTGCTTGAGGTGCAAGGTTAGGTTGTTTATTCGAGATGTTTCCTGCTTCTTAAGGTGGGCTTGTATTGCTATAAACTTCCCTCTTAGTACTGCTTTTGCTGCATCCCACAGGTTTTGGGTCGTTGTGTCTCCATTGTCATTTGTTTCTAGGTATTTTTTGATTTCCTCTTTGATTTCTTCAGTGATCACTTCATTATTAAGTAGTGTATTGTTTAGCCTCCATGTGTTTGTATTTTTTACAGATCTTTTCCTGTAATTGATATCTAGTCTCATGGCGTTGTGGTCAGAAAAGATACTTGATACAATTTCAACTTTCTTAAATTTACCAAGGCTTGATTTGTGACCCAAGATATGATCTATCCTGGAGAATGTTCCATGAGCACTTGAGAAAAATGTGTATTCTGTTGTTTTTGGATGGAATGTCCTATAAATATCAATTAACTCCATCTCTTTTAATGTATCATTTAAAGCTTGTGTTTCCTTATTTATTTTCATTTTGGATGATCTGTCCATTGGTGAAAGTGGGGTGTTAAAGTCCCCTACTATGAATGTGTTACTGTCGATTTCCCCTTTTATGGTTGTCAGTATTTGCCTTATGTATTGAGGTGCACCTATGTTGGGTGCATAAATATTTACAATTGTTATATCTTCCTCTTGGATCGATCCCTTGATCATTATGTAGTGTCCTTCTTTGTCTCTTCTAATAGTCTTTGTTTTAAAGTCTATTTTGTCTGATATGAGAATTGCTACTCCAGCTTTCTTTTGGTTTCCATTTGCATGGAATACCTTTTTCCATCCCCTTACTTTCAGTCTGTATGTGTCTCTAAGTCTGAAGTGGGTCTCTTGTAGACAGCAAATATATGGGTCTTGTTTTTGTATCCATTCAGCCAATCTGTGTCTTTTGGTGGGAGCATTTAGTCCATTTACATTTAAGGTAATTATCGATATGTGTGTTCCTATTCCCATTTTCTTAATTGTTTTGGGTTCGTTATTGTAGGTCCTTTCCTTCTTTTGTGTTTCTTGCCTAGAGAAGTTCCTTTAGCAGTTGTTGTAGAGCTGGTTTGGTGGTGCTGAACTCTCTCAGCTTTTGCTTGTCTGTAA
>NW_020838693.1:0-10491 GCF_003676395.1 Aethalodelphis obliquidens
GAGCACCTCAATACATAAGGCAAACACTAACAGCCATAAAAGGGGAAATAGACAGTAACACGTTCATAATAGGGGTCTTAAACACCCCACTTTCACCAATGGACAGATCATCCAAAATGAAAATAAATAAGGAAACACAAGCTTTAAATGACACATTAAACAAGATGGACTTAATTGATATTTATAGGACATTCCATCCAAAAACAACAGAATACACATTTTTCTCAACTGCTCATGGAACATTCTCCGGGATGGATCATATCTTGGGTCACAAATCAAGCCTTCGTAAATTTAAGAAAATTGAAATTGTATCAAGTATCTTTTCCGACCACAATGCTATAAGACTAGATATAAATTACAGGAAAAGATCTGTAAAAAATACAAACACATGGAGGCTAAACAATACACTACTTAATAATGAAGTGATCACTGAAGAAATCAAAGAGGAAATCAAAAAATACCAAGAAACAAATGACAATGGAGACACGATGATCCAAAACCTATGGGATGCAGCAAAAGCAGTTCTAGGAAGGAAGTTTATAGCAATACAATCCTACCTTAAGAAACAGGAAACATCTCGAATAAACAACCTAACCTTGCACCTAAAGCAGTTAGAGAAAGAAGAACAAAAAAATGCCAAAGTTAGCAGAAGGAAAGAAATCATAAAAATCAGATCAGAAATAAATGAAAAAGAAATGAAGGAAATGATAGCAAAGATCAATAAAACTAAAAGCTGGTTCTTTGAGAAGATAAACAAAATTGATAAACCATTAGCCAGACTCAACAAGAAAAAAAGGCAGAAGACTCAAATCATAGAATTAGAAATGAAATAGAAGTAACAACTGACACTGCAGAAATACAAAAGGTCATGAGAGATTACTACAAGAAACTCTATGCCAATAAGATGGACAACCTGGAAGAAATGGACAAATTCTTACAAATGCACAACCTGCCAAGACTGAATCAGGAAGAAACAGAAAATATGAACAAACCAATCACAAGCACTGAAATTGAAACTGTGATTAAAAATCTTCCAACAAACAAAGCCCAGAACCGGATGGCTTCGCAGGCAAATTGTACCAAAAATTTAGAGAAGAGCTAACACCTATCCTTCTCAAGCTCTTCCAAAATATAGCAGAGGGAAGAACACTTCCAAACTCCTTCTACGAGGCCACCATCACCCTGATACCAAAACCAGAAAAGGATATCACAACGAAAGAAAACTACAGGCCAATATCACTGATGAACATAGATGCAAAAATCCTCAACAAAATACTAGCACTAGAATCCAACAGCACATTAAACGGATCATACACCATGATCAAGTGGGGTTTATTCCAGGAATGCAAGGATTCTTCAATATACGCAAATCAATCAATGTGATACACCATATTAACGAATTGAAGGAGAAAAACCATATAATCATCTCAATAGATGCAGAGAAAGCTTTGAAGAAAATTCAACACCACTTCATGATAAAAACCCTGCAGAAAGTAGGCATAGAGGGAACTTTCCTCAACATAATAAAGGCCATATGTGACAAACCCACAGCCAACATTGTCCTCGATGGTGAAAATCTGAAACCATTTCCACTAAGATCAGGAACAAGACAAGGTTGCCCACTCTCACCACTCTTATTCAACATAGCTTTGGAAGTTTTACCCACAGCAATCAGAGAAGAAAAGGAAATAAAAGGAATCAAAATTAGAAAAGAAGAGGTAAAGCTGTCACTGTTTCCAGATGACATGATACTATACATAGAGAATTGTAAAGATGCTACCAGAAAACTACTAGAGCTAATCAATGAATTTGGTAAAGTAGCAGGATACAAAATTAATGCACAGAAATCTCTGGCCTTCCTATACATTAATGATGAAAAGTCTGAAAGTGAAATTAAGAAAACATTCCCATTTACCATTGCAAAAATAAGAATAAAATATCTAGAAATAAACCTACCTAAGGAGACAAAAGACCTGTATGCAGAAAATTATAAGACACTGATGAAAGAAATTAAAGATGATACAAATAGATGGAGAGATATACCATGTTCTTGGATTGGAAGAATCAACATTGTGAAAATGACTCTACTACCCAAAGCAATCTACAGATTCAATGCAATCCCTATCAAACTACCACTGGCATTTTTCACAGAACTAGAACAAAAAATTTCACAATTTATATGGAAACAAAAAAGACCCTGAATAGCCAAAGCAATCTTGAGAATGAAAAACGGAGCTGGATGAATCAGGCTTCCTGACTTCAGACTATACTTCAAAGCTACAGTTATCAAGATGGTATGGTACTGGCACAAAAACAGAAAGATAGATCAATGGAACAGGATAGAAAGCCCAGAGATAAACCCACACACATATGGACACTTTATCTTTGATAAAGATGGCAGGAATGTACAGTGGAGAAAGGACAGCCTCTTCAGTAAGTGGTGGGAAAACTGGACAAGTACATATAAAAGTATGAGATTAGAACACTCCTTAACACCATACACAAAAATAAGCTCAAAATGGATTAAAGACCTAAATGTAAGGCCAGAAACTATCAAACTCTTAGAGGAAAACATAGGCAGAACACTCTATGACATAAATCACAGCAAGATCCTTTCTGACCCACCTCCTAGAGAAATGGAAATGAAAACAAAAATAGGGGCTTCCCTAGTGGCGCAATGGTTGAGAGTCCACCTGCCGATGCAGGGGACATGCGTTTGTGCCCCATTCTGGGAGGATCATACATGCTGTGGAGCAGCTGGGCCTGTGGGCCATGGCCACTGGGCCTGCAGTTCTGGAGCCTGTGCTCCACGATGGGAGAGGCCACGACAGTGAGGGGCCTGTGTACTGCAAAAAATAAAAATAAAAAATAAACAAAAGGGACCTAATGAAACTTAAAAGCTTTTGCACAGCAAAGGAAACCATAAACAAGACCAAAAGACAACTCTCAGAATGGGAGAAAATATTTTCAAATGAAGCAACTGACAAAGGATTAATCTCCAAAATTTACAAGCAGCTCATGCAGCTCAATAACAAAGAAACAAACAACCCAATCCAAAAATGGGCAGAAGACCTAAATAGACATTTCTCCAAAGAAGATATACAGATTGCCAACAAACACATGAAAGAATGCTCAACATCAGTAATCATTAGAGAAATGCAAATCAAAACTACAATGAGGTATCACCTCACACGGATCAGAATGGCCATCCTCAAAAAATCTAGAAACAATAAACGCTGGAGAGGGTGTGGAGAAAAGGGAACACTCTTGCACTGCTGGTGGGAATGTGAATTGTACAACCACTATGGAGAACAGTATGGAGGTTCCTTAAAAAACTACAAATAGAACTACCATATGACCCAGCAATCCCACTACTGGGAATATACCCTGAGAAATCCATAATTCAAAAATAGTCATGTGCCAGAATGTTAATTGCAGCTCTATTTACAATAGCCAGGAGATGGAAGCAACCTAAGTGTCCATCATCGGATGAATGAATAAAGAAGATGTGGCACATATATACAATGGAATATTACTCAGCCGTAAACAGAAACCAAATTGAGTTATTTGTAGTGAGGTGGATGGACCTGGAGTCTGTCATACAGAGTGAAGTAAGTCAGAAAGAGAAAGACAAATACCATATGCTAACACATATGCATGGAATCTAAGAAAAAAAAAATGTCATGAAGAACCTAGGGGTAAGGCGGGAATCAAGACACAGACCTACTAGAGAATGGACTTGAGGATATGGGGAGGAGGAAGGTTAAGCTGTGACAAAGTGAGAGAGTGGCATGGACATATATACACTACCAAACGTAAAATAGATGGCAAGTGGGAAGCAGCCGCATAGCACAGGGAGATCAGCTTGGTGCTTTGTGACCACCTAGAGGGGTGGGATAAGGAGTTTGGGAGGGAGGGAGATGCAAGAGGGAAGAGATATGGGAACATATGTATATGTATAACTGATTCACTTTGTTATAAAGCAGAAACTAACACACTATTGTAAAGCAATTATACTCCAATAAAGATTTAAAAAAATAAATAAAATGCATACATTACAGCAAAAACAAAAAACAAAAAATTATACCTGAGGAAAGGCCAGGACCTTTTTCCTCTACTCCTTTCTCTATCCCCACAGCAAGAAGAGTATTGCCCACTCTTTTTCAGATTTTTTAATAGCATTTTTTAATATCCTTCTTACAGTTCCAATCACATTCTTCCTCACTCTATATTTATTCATATGGACTCTCAACATGATTATAGAACAATGGAGGGTAAAACATACATTACTGTGTGTGCAAGTGTGCATGTGTGTATATGTGTATGTCTGTGTGGCTCCCCACATCCAGTTGATTAGTAAACATTGTTGACACCTAAAACACATTTGCTGCATTTTTTGAAGCACCTTCACAGCCAGGACTATTATTAATGTTCCAAACATGAAAAATTTACATATATATTTTGACTCTGGGTCTCCTTCAATGCTTTCAGCTGGGCCCCAGGAAGCAATATTTATAAACTTGTGAAGCCCTCAGGGAAAGATGAGTAGAGTTGAAACTGGCTCATTTCTTTGGGTTCTTAAAATATCAAGACGAGCCTGAGGCTGTAAATGAGGCTTGAAATCTCTATTGGCTTCAAGGGCACATCTGGGTTGTAAGGCCTTCATGTGGGCTCACATTTATCCTTTTACATTTGAGTACCAATTGGAGCTCCCAGCCATGAGCAAAAGAAACTTTAGGTTTATTTAAGAATGTAATCAGTCAACTGGAAGCTTTTTATTGCATAGTCAGTAACCATCTGCAGTCAATAAAAAAACACCAGTTGGCCTAAATATGCAGAAACACACTGGTCACTTGTGTTTCGGGGTAGACTTGGTCCTATGCTCATGTGCACCTGTTTATCCATTCAAAAACACTATCATGTAGACTGGAAGAGGCAGTAACTACAACACTGCCAGTGAGGTACACAATACACCTTCATGTAAGCATATTTAGATTTTTCTCCATACTTTGCTTTAGAAGGATGCTTCTACTAGTCAATGAAGGCATGCCAATAAATTTACATCTGCAAGCCAAACCTTAGTTACAAAAATGAACCATAGAAAAATACAGATGAGTATGGTCTCCACATACCTTGATTTCATGAGAATATAAGTTGAAGTCAGGGTTGCATAAACGACTTCATAAATTGTTTCAGGAATTACAGTGATTCAGTATAAATGAAATCACAGCTGGCATTTATGTAAGACTGCTGTGAAAAATAGCTTTGCTTAAAGGTGCTGCTATCACTTGGTCAAGTGTTGTTTAAAAGTAGAAAAAAGGGCTATGGTATAAAAGTAATGAATAGTGGAAAGGAATAAAATAGAAAACTATTGGTATAGCATGAAAAATATAAAATCCATTATAGTAATAACCATCCAATTTACTAAAATTTCTCAAGGTATCTTATAAACTAGCTCTGAAAGATTTCTCTTATTTTTAGCTATGATGTTCTATATAAATGGGTTCAGGTTCCATTGCTTGTATGATAAAGTGAAAGCTTCAACTTGCCATTAGAACAGCTAAAGTCAGAAAACAAGAGTAGTCACTACTCGTGAATTTGAGAAATATCTCTACCTCAGTGATCAGTAGATTCTTGATTATGAAAAATAATAAAACTCTAATATCTTTTCTTTATTAATGAAAAGACTCAGCCCAGAGGTAAAGTAATTTGCTTTAGGTCATCAACTGAACAATGAGAAGTGAGGCTAAAGTTTATATTTCCAGACTATGTTTAATGGGTTTATTTACAGCTTTGCTCTTCAAACTATGGTCCCTGGAGAAACAAAATCAGCATAACTGGGAAGCTTGTTCGACATGTAGAAAAGCTGTCTAGAGCTCAGACCCCTATTGATCTAGAATCTGCATTTTAAATAGATCCCCAGGTGATTTCTCTGCACAGTAAACAGGGAAAAGCAACACTTTACAGTATACTGTCTTCTCACTCCATGGTTGATGTAGGAAAAAAATGAGCTGATATATCTAAAACAACCTATGCTCCATAAATGCAACATAACTTTTCTTAATGGTGATTCTGAAAGTGCTTTTATTTCAAAATCTGGAATTAAATAAGAATGTCCTTGTAAACATTTCACTAATAATAACCCTCACATTTTTCAAACCCACATATTCCAATGAATTCAAAGCTCTTCCAAAGTCAAACTGGGAGTAACTGTTTTAATTGAATATTCATAAAGTATGAAGCAATATTTAATCCACAAAAGATTTCATCCAAGGATGCTAGAAGAATTTACAGAAAGTATAGTTTATCTCCCTCTCTCGAAATTTGTTTATGATTACATGGAAGCAAAGTTATAATCTAAGACAAGTGGGGAAATTGTGCAAGAAACTGGTAGTGGAAATAAATTTTCACATAGTCATTTCTGATATATTCACAGAAATGTCTAGCCCTTAAAGTAACAAGAGGAGCATATCAATCTTAACCTCTCTCTGCTTAGGTAAAGCACCTTAAATATGGCAATTGTGTCTTTTGAACTATGCATCCCCAGTGCCAAATGCAATGCTTGGCTAGATTAAGTGCCAAATAAATATTTTTTTGCAAGAAACTAGCAGTGGGAGGGAGAGGTGCAGAACTAGGCAAAAAAAAAATATATATATATATATTTATAAATATATATATATATATATTTTTTTCTGTTCACCTAATAGAAGAAAGAAGGAAATGGGATCTGACTGCTGTTATAATCAGAGGAAAATATGACAACTCTCAAAACAACTGAAGCTTAAAAGTCTCATATCTAAATATGATTTTTAAGGAAGAGTCAGTCATTTGAGAAACATTGCACTTATATGATTAAGAAGAGTTCTGTGCTCTTCCAGATACTGGACAGAATAAAGCCAAAAGCACCATAATCTCTATTGTTAAAGATAAAGTCAAAAATTGTATAAAAGCAACATGGAGCCTTAAAACAAAACAATATGAAACAAGTTGATGCAAATTGGGCTCTATTTAATAGTGTTCATAATAAATGCAAAAGTATGAGAATGCAGTAAGCCAAATATTTTAGATAATTTTGATTCTGGAAGATGGTAAATAATTTTGATTCTGGAAGATGGCAGTAAACCAAATATTTTAAATAATTTTAATTCTGGAAGGGGAAGATATTACTGGTGATTGCACAGTATATCAGAAGAAGTCCAGATCTCTGACAGTGGCCAGATTGCCACTGACCTTCAGGTGCTGACCTTCAGTGAATACTTACACCACCGACTCTTGCTCCAGCACTGCTCCCCTCTGGGACTGAGGGTCCTGGTACTGGGATAAGGAAGAGCACACATTTAAAGAGAACTGAGTCAGTTCAGACTGGACTCTCAAAGCTTCTGCTCCAGCAGTTTGGGACTTGACACTGCTCCTGACAGGGTGATGATGGACATTGGGCAGAGGCGAAGCCCCACCTCACACCTGGCTCCAGACCTAGCCCCTGCATCTCCAGCCCCACCTCCTACCAAGGTGATAGCTGCCAGCAAACACTGAGGGAAGGCATGCCTTGTGTTCATGTCAAAACCAGTTCTCCCGCTAAAGTCACTGGGCACACAGATACTGTATAGGAATACTCCCACATAAGGGTGCCTCTTCAAGACTGCCATAGGGGGCTTCCCTGGTGGCGCAGTGGTTTAGAGTTCACTTGCCGATGCAGGGGACATGGGTTCATGCCCTGGTCCGGGAAGATCCAACATGCCGTGGAGCGGCTAGGCCCGTGAGCCATGGTCAGTGAGCCTGTGCATCTGGAGCCTGTGCTCCACAACAGGAGAGGCCACAACAGTGAGAGGCCCGCGTACCACCAAAAAAAAGACTTCCATAGGTAACTGTTTCACCTAATTTCATAGAGATATAAAAAGATAAGCAAAAATGAGAAGACAGAATTTGTCTCAACTGAAGAGCAAGAGAAAACCCTTTAAAAACAAATAGTGAAATAGAAATAAATAACTTCATAGATAAATAATTCAAAGCATTATTAGTAAGAACACTAACTGAATTATGGGAAAGAATAGAGGAACACAGTGAAAATTTTAATAAGAAATTAGAAAATATGAAAAAGTCCAGTCAGAACTGAAGAATAAAATAACTGAAAAAAAATAAATAAATAAAACACAATAGAAGAAATGAACAGTGGACCAAGTATTACAGAAGGATGCATAAATGATCTGGAAGACAGAATAATGGAAATCACCCAATCAGAATGGCAAAAAGAAAAACAAATTTAAAAAATGATAATAATTTAAAGGATGTCTGGTACAACATCAACCATATCAGTATTCGCATTGCAGCAGTTCCAGGAGACAAGAGAGAGAGAAGGGGTCAAAAATGTATTTAATGAAATTACAGCTGAAAAATTCTCAATCTTGAAGAAGGAAACAGATATCCAAGTTCAGGGCCACAAAAAAGATGAGCCAAACAGATCCACATCAAGACATACCATAACAAAAATGGCAAAAGTTAAAGAGAGAATTCTAAAGGCAGAAACAGAAAAATAGTCATATAAAAGGGAACCCCCATAAGGCTATCAGCTGATTTTCTTACAAACACTTGGCAGATCATAAGGGAGTGGCATGATATATTTAAAGTGCTGAAAGGGAAAAACCTGCAACCTAAGTTATTCTAGCCAGCAAGATCATTATTTATAATTAAAGGAGAGATAAAGAACTTCTCAGACAATGAAAAACTAAAACAGTTTATCAGTACTAACCAGACCCTAAAAAAATGTTAAAGAGTCTTCTCGAAGTAGAAAATAAAAAGCTATAACAAGAACTAAGTATCCATAGAAAAGAAGAAAATCCCATTATTAAAGACAAGTCTGTAGTAAAAGCTGGAGATCAACAACTTAAATAAGCTAATATAAAGATTAAATACAAAAAAATGTAAAATAAATTACAACTATAATAATCAGTAAAGGGATATAGATGAAGATGTAAAATATGACATCAAAAACAGAAAGTGTGGGAGAAGGGAGTAAAACTGTAGTTATTTTAGAACATGTTTGAACTTAAAGGACAACCTATTTAAAATAAATAGATACAGTTATAGGTCAAAATATATGATCCCCATGGTAACCACAAATCAAAAACCTATAATAGACACACAAAAACAAGAGAGAAAGAAACAAAAGTATACCACTAAAGAAAATTATCAAAGTACAAGGAAAGAAACTAAAAGAAGAAAAAATGAACAGGGAAGAACTAAAAAGAAAAAAACCAATTGGAAAACAGGATATAAAATGACAATTGTACAAACCTATCAATAATTATTTTAAATGTTGATAGACCAAATGCTTCAATCAAAAGGTGACTGATTGCATAAGAAAACAAGACCCTTCAATATTCTGCCTACAAGAGACTCACTTATAAGCTAAAGACACACACAGACTGCAAGTGAGGGGATGGAAAAAGATATTTCATGCAAATGGAAACAAGAAGGCAGGTGTAGCAGAACTCATATCAGACATACAGACTTTAAAACAAAGTCTATAACAAAAGACAAAGAAGGGCATTTTATAGTGGTAAAGGGATCAATAAAGAAGAGGATATTAAACTTATTAACATATATGCATCTAATAAAGGACCACCTAAATATATAAAGCAAATACTAACAGATATAAAGGGAGAAACTGACAACTGTACAATAATAGTAGGTAACTTTAACACCCCACTTGCACCAATGGACAGAACATACAGACAGAAAATCAATAAAGCAACATTGGTCTTAAATGACACAACAAACCTGTTGGACTTAATAGATATCTACAGGACATTCTATCACAAAACAGCAGAATGCACATTCTTTTCAAGTTCACATAGCACATTCTCCGGAAAGATCACATGCTAGGCCACAAAAAAAATCTCATCAAATTTAAGAAGATAGAAATTATATAAAACATTTTTCAGGCCACAGTGGTATGAAACTAGAAATCTATTATGGGAAGAAAAATGGGAAAAGCACAAATGCATGGAGACTAAAAAACATGGTACTAAAAAATCACTGGGTCAATGAAGAAATCAAAGAGGAAGTCAGAAAATACCTCAAGACAAATGAAAATGGAAATACAAACTTTCCAATATCTATGGGATGCAGAAAAAGCAGTTCTAAGAGGGAAGTTTATGTGATACAAGCATACCTCACGAAACAAAAATCTCAAATAAATGACCCAACCTTTCAACTAAAGGAATTAGAAAAAGCAAAACAAAGCCCAAAGTCAGCAGAAGAAAGGAAATAATAAAGATCAGAGAGTAAATAAATAATACATAGACCAAAAAACAAACAAAAAACAATAGAAAAGATCAATGAAACTAAAAGCTGCTTCTATGAAAAGATGAACAAAAATTAATAAACCTTTAGCCAGGCTCATCAAGAAGAAAAGAGAGAGCACCTAAATAAAAAATAATGTATTGAGCACCTCAATACATAAGGCAAACACTAACAGCCATAAAAGGGGAA
>NW_020838694.1:0-10491 GCF_003676395.1 Aethalodelphis obliquidens
GAGCACCTCAATACATAAGGCAAACACTAACAGCCATAAAAGGGGAAATAGACAGTAACACGTTCATAATAGGGGTCTTAAACACCCCACTTTCACCAATGGACAGATCATCCAAAATGAAAATAAATAAGGAAACACAAGCTTTAAATGACACATTAAACAAGATGGACTTAATTGATATTTATAGGACATTCCATCCAAAAACAACAGAATACACATTTTTCTCAACTGCTCATGGAACATTCTCCGGGATGGATCATATCTTGGGTCACAAATCAAGCCTTCGTAAATTTAAGAAAATTGAAATTGTATCAAGTATCTTTTCCGACCACAATGCTATAAGACTAGATATAAATTACAGGAAAAGATCTGTAAAAAATACAAACACATGGAGGCTAAACAATACACTACTTAATAATGAAGTGATCACTGAAGAAATCAAAGAGGAAATCAAAAAATACCAAGAAACAAATGACAATGGAGACACGATGATCCAAAACCTATGGGATGCAGCAAAAGCAGTTCTAGGAAGGAAGTTTATAGCAATACAATCCTACCTTAAGAAACAGGAAACATCTCGAATAAACAACCTAACCTTGCACCTAAAGCAGTTAGAGAAAGAAGAACAAAAAAATGCCAAAGTTAGCAGAAGGAAAGAAATCATAAAAATCAGATCAGAAATAAATGAAAAAGAAATGAAGGAAATGATAGCAAAGATCAATAAAACTAAAAGCTGGTTCTTTGAGAAGATAAACAAAATTGATAAACCATTAGCCAGACTCAACAAGAAAAAAAGGCAGAAGACTCAAATCATAGAATTAGAAATGAAATAGAAGTAACAACTGACACTGCAGAAATACAAAAGGTCATGAGAGATTACTACAAGAAACTCTATGCCAATAAGATGGACAACCTGGAAGAAATGGACAAATTCTTACAAATGCACAACCTGCCAAGACTGAATCAGGAAGAAACAGAAAATATGAACAAACCAATCACAAGCACTGAAATTGAAACTGTGATTAAAAATCTTCCAACAAACAAAGCCCAGAACCGGATGGCTTCGCAGGCAAATTGTACCAAAAATTTAGAGAAGAGCTAACACCTATCCTTCTCAAGCTCTTCCAAAATATAGCAGAGGGAAGAACACTTCCAAACTCCTTCTACGAGGCCACCATCACCCTGATACCAAAACCAGAAAAGGATATCACAACGAAAGAAAACTACAGGCCAATATCACTGATGAACATAGATGCAAAAATCCTCAACAAAATACTAGCACTAGAATCCAACAGCACATTAAACGGATCATACACCATGATCAAGTGGGGTTTATTCCAGGAATGCAAGGATTCTTCAATATACGCAAATCAATCAATGTGATACACCATATTAACGAATTGAAGGAGAAAAACCATATAATCATCTCAATAGATGCAGAGAAAGCTTTGAAGAAAATTCAACACCACTTCATGATAAAAACCCTGCAGAAAGTAGGCATAGAGGGAACTTTCCTCAACATAATAAAGGCCATATGTGACAAACCCACAGCCAACATTGTCCTCGATGGTGAAAATCTGAAACCATTTCCACTAAGATCAGGAACAAGACAAGGTTGCCCACTCTCACCACTCTTATTCAACATAGCTTTGGAAGTTTTACCCACAGCAATCAGAGAAGAAAAGGAAATAAAAGGAATCAAAATTAGAAAAGAAGAGGTAAAGCTGTCACTGTTTCCAGATGACATGATACTATACATAGAGAATTGTAAAGATGCTACCAGAAAACTACTAGAGCTAATCAATGAATTTGGTAAAGTAGCAGGATACAAAATTAATGCACAGAAATCTCTGGCCTTCCTATACATTAATGATGAAAAGTCTGAAAGTGAAATTAAGAAAACATTCCCATTTACCATTGCAAAAATAAGAATAAAATATCTAGAAATAAACCTACCTAAGGAGACAAAAGACCTGTATGCAGAAAATTATAAGACACTGATGAAAGAAATTAAAGATGATACAAATAGATGGAGAGATATACCATGTTCTTGGATTGGAAGAATCAACATTGTGAAAATGACTCTACTACCCAAAGCAATCTACAGATTCAATGCAATCCCTATCAAACTACCACTGGCATTTTTCACAGAACTAGAACAAAAAATTTCACAATTTATATGGAAACAAAAAAGACCCTGAATAGCCAAAGCAATCTTGAGAATGAAAAACGGAGCTGGATGAATCAGGCTTCCTGACTTCAGACTATACTTCAAAGCTACAGTTATCAAGATGGTATGGTACTGGCACAAAAACAGAAAGATAGATCAATGGAACAGGATAGAAAGCCCAGAGATAAACCCACACACATATGGACACTTTATCTTTGATAAAGATGGCAGGAATGTACAGTGGAGAAAGGACAGCCTCTTCAGTAAGTGGTGGGAAAACTGGACAAGTACATATAAAAGTATGAGATTAGAACACTCCTTAACACCATACACAAAAATAAGCTCAAAATGGATTAAAGACCTAAATGTAAGGCCAGAAACTATCAAACTCTTAGAGGAAAACATAGGCAGAACACTCTATGACATAAATCACAGCAAGATCCTTTCTGACCCACCTCCTAGAGAAATGGAAATGAAAACAAAAATAGGGGCTTCCCTAGTGGCGCAATGGTTGAGAGTCCACCTGCCGATGCAGGGGACATGCGTTTGTGCCCCATTCTGGGAGGATCATACATGCTGTGGAGCAGCTGGGCCTGTGGGCCATGGCCACTGGGCCTGCAGTTCTGGAGCCTGTGCTCCACGATGGGAGAGGCCACGACAGTGAGGGGCCTGTGTACTGCAAAAAATAAAAATAAAAAATAAACAAAAGGGACCTAATGAAACTTAAAAGCTTTTGCACAGCAAAGGAAACCATAAACAAGACCAAAAGACAACTCTCAGAATGGGAGAAAATATTTTCAAATGAAGCAACTGACAAAGGATTAATCTCCAAAATTTACAAGCAGCTCATGCAGCTCAATAACAAAGAAACAAACAACCCAATCCAAAAATGGGCAGAAGACCTAAATAGACATTTCTCCAAAGAAGATATACAGATTGCCAACAAACACATGAAAGAATGCTCAACATCAGTAATCATTAGAGAAATGCAAATCAAAACTACAATGAGGTATCACCTCACACGGATCAGAATGGCCATCCTCAAAAAATCTAGAAACAATAAACGCTGGAGAGGGTGTGGAGAAAAGGGAACACTCTTGCACTGCTGGTGGGAATGTGAATTGTACAACCACTATGGAGAACAGTATGGAGGTTCCTTAAAAAACTACAAATAGAACTACCATATGACCCAGCAATCCCACTACTGGGAATATACCCTGAGAAATCCATAATTCAAAAAGAGTCATGTGCCAGAATGTTAATTGCAGCTCTATTTACAATAGCCAGGAGATGGAAGCAACCTAAGTGTCCATCATCGGATGAATGAATAAAGAAGATGTGGCACATATATACAATGGAATATTACTCAGCCGTAAACAGAAACCAAATTGAGTTATTTGTAGTGAGGTGGATGGACCTGGAGTCTGTCATACAGAGTGAAGTAAGTCAGAAAGAGAAAGACAAATACCATATGCTAACACATATGCATGGAATCTAAGAAAAAAAAAATGTCATGAAGAACCTAGGGGTAAGGCGGGAATCAAGACACAGACCTACTAGAGAATGGACTTGAGGATATGGGGAGGAGGAAGGTTAAGCTGTGACAAAGTGAGAGAGTGGCATGGACATATATACACTACCAAACGTAAAATAGATGGCAAGTGGGAAGCAGCCGCATAGCACAGGGAGATCAGCTTGGTGCTTTGTGACCACCTAGAGGGGTGGGATAAGGAGTTTGGGAGGGAGGGAGATGCAAGAGGGAAGAGATATGGGAACATATGTATATGTATAACTGATTCACTTTGTTATAAAGCAGAAACTAACACACTATTGTAAAGCAATTATACTCCAATAAAGATTTAAAAAAATAAATAAAATGCATACATTACAGCAAAAACAAAAAACAAAAAATTATACCTGAGGAAAGGCCAGGACCTTTTTCCTCTACTCCTTTCTCTATCCCCACAGCAAGAAGAGTATTGCCCACTCTTTTTCAGATTTTTTAATAGCATTTTTTAATATCCTTCTTACAGTTCCAATCACATTCTTCCTCACTCTATATTTATTCATATGGACTCTCAACATGATTATAGAACAATGGAGGGTAAAACATACATTACTGTGTGTGCAAGTGTGCATGTGTGTATATGTGTATGTCTGTGTGGCTCCCCACATCCAGTTGATTAGTAAACATTGTTGACACCTAAAACACATTTGCTGCATTTTTTGAAGCACCTTCACAGCCAGGACTATTATTAATGTTCCAAACATGAAAAATTTACATATATATTTTGACTCTGGGTCTCCTTCAATGCTTTCAGCTGGGCCCCAGGAAGCAATATTTATAAACTTGTGAAGCCCTCAGGGAAAGATGAGTAGAGTTGAAACTGGCTCATTTCTTTGGGTTCTTAAAATATCAAGACGAGCCTGAGGCTGTAAATGAGGCTTGAAATCTCTATTGGCTTCAAGGGCACATCTGGGTTGTAAGGCCTTCATGTGGGCTCACATTTATCCTTTTACATTTGAGTACCAATTGGAGCTCCCAGCCATGAGCAAAAGAAACTTTAGGTTTATTTAAGAATGTAATCAGTCAACTGGAAGCTTTTTATTGCATAGTCAGTAACCATCTGCAGTCAATAAAAAAACACCAGTTGGCCTAAATATGCAGAAACACACTGGTCACTTGTGTTTGGGGGTAGACTTGGTCCTATGCTCATGTGCACCTGTTTATCCATTCAAAAACACTATCATGTAGACTGGAAGAGGCAGTAACTACAACACTGCCAGTGAGGTACACAATACACCTTCATGTAAGCATATTTAGATTTTTCTCCATACTTTGCTTTAGAAGGATGCTTCTACTAGTCAATGAAGGCATGCCAATAAATTTACATCTGCAAGCCAAACCTTAGTTACAAAAATGAACCATAGAAAAATACAGATGAGTATGGTCTCCACATACCTTGATTTCATGAGAATATAAGTTGAAGTCAGGGTTGCATAAACGACTTCATAAATTGTTTCAGGAATTACAGTGATTCAGTATAAATGAAATCACAGCTGGCATTTATGTAAGACTGCTGTGAAAAATAGCTTTGCTTAAAGGTGCTGCTATCACTTGGTCAAGTGTTGTTTAAAAGTAGAAAAAAGGGCTATGGTATAAAAGTAATGAATAGTGGAAAGGAATAAAATAGAAAACTATTGGTATAGCATGAAAAATATAAAATCCATTATAGTAATAACCATCCAATTTACTAAAATTTCTCAAGGTATCTTATAAACTAGCTCTGAAAGATTTCTCTTATTTTTAGCTATGATGTTCTATATAAATGGGTTCAGGTTCCATTGCTTGTATGATAAAGTGAAAGCTTCAACTTGCCATTAGAACAGCTAAAGTCAGAAAACAAGAGTAGTCACTACTCGTGAATTTGAGAAATATCTCTACCTCAGTGATCAGTAGATTCTTGATTATGAAAAATAATAAAACTCTAATATCTTTTCTTTATTAATGAAAAGACTCAGCCCAGAGGTAAAGTAATTTGCTTTAGGTCATCAACTGAACAATGAGAAGTGAGGCTAAAGTTTATATTTCCAGACTATGTTTAATGGGTTTATTTACAGCTTTGCTCTTCAAACTATGGTCCCTGGAGAAACAAAATCAGCATAACTGGGAAGCTTGTTCGACATGTAGAAAAGCTGTCTAGAGCTCAGACCCCTATTGATCTAGAATCTGCATTTTAAATAGATCCCCAGGTGATTTCTCTGCACAGTAAACAGGGAAAAGCAACACTTTACAGTATACTGTCTTCTCACTCCATGGTTGATGTAGGAAAAAAATGAGCTGATATATCTAAAACAACCTATGCTCCATAAATGCAACATAACTTTTCTTAATGGTGATTCTGAAAGTGCTTTTATTTCAAAATCTGGAATTAAATAAGAATGTCCTTGTAAACATTTCACTAATAATAACCCTCACATTTTTCAAACCCACATATTCCAATGAATTCAAAGCTCTTCCAAAGTCAAACTGGGAGTAACTGTTTTAATTGAATATTCATAAAGTATGAAGCAATATTTAATCCACAAAAGATTTCATCCAAGGATGCTAGAAGAATTTACAGAAAGTATAGTTTATCTCCCTCTCTCGAAATTTGTTTATGATTACATGGAAGCAAAGTTATAATCTAAGACAAGTGGGGAAATTGTGCAAGAAACTGGTAGTGGAAATAAATTTTCACATAGTCATTTCTGATATATTCACAGAAATGTCTAGCCCTTAAAGTAACAAGAGGAGCATATCAATCTTAACCTCTCTCTGCTTAGGTAAAGCACCTTAAATATGGCAATTGTGTCTTTTGAACTATGCATCCCCAGTGCCAAATGCAATGCTTGGCTAGATTAAGTGCCAAATAAATATTTTTTTGCAAGAAACTAGCAGTGGGAGGGAGAGGTGCAGAACTAGGCAAAAAAAAAATATATATATATATATTTATAAATATATATATATATATATTTTTTTCTGTTCACCTAATAGAAGAAAGAAGGAAATGGGATCTGACTGCTGTTATAATCAGAGGAAAATATGACAACTCTCAAAACAACTGAAGCTTAAAAGTCTCATATCTAAATATGATTTTTAAGGAAGAGTCAGTCATTTGAGAAACATTGCACTTATATGATTAAGAAGAGTTCTGTGCTCTTCCAGATACTGGACAGAATAAAGCCAAAAGCACCATAATCTCTATTGTTAAAGATAAAGTCAAAAATTGTATAAAAGCAACATGGAGCCTTAAAACAAAACAATATGAAACAAGTTGATGCAAATTGGGCTCTATTTAATAGTGTTCATAATAAATGCAAAAGTATGAGAATGCAGTAAGCCAAATATTTTAGATAATTTTGATTCTGGAAGATGGTAAATAATTTTGATTCTGGAAGATGGCAGTAAACCAAATATTTTAAATAATTTTAATTCTGGAAGGGGAAGATATTACTGGTGATTGCACAGTATATCAGAAGAAGTCCAGATCTCTGACAGTGGCCAGATTGCCACTGACCTTCAGGTGCTGACCTTCAGTGAATACTTACACCACCGACTCTTGCTCCAGCACTGCTCCCCTCTGGGACTGAGGGTCCTGGTACTGGGATAAGGAAGAGCACACATTTAAAGAGAACTGAGTCAGTTCAGACTGGACTCTCAAAGCTTCTGCTCCAGCAGTTTGGGACTTGACACTGCTCCTGACAGGGTGATGATGGACATTGGGCAGAGGCGAAGCCCCACCTCACACCTGGCTCCAGACCTAGCCCCTGCATCTCCAGCCCCACCTCCTACCAAGGTGATAGCTGCCAGCAAACACTGAGGGAAGGCATGCCTTGTGTTCATGTCAAAACCAGTTCTCCCGCTAAAGTCACTGGGCACACAGATACTGTATAGGAATACTCCCACATAAGGGTGCCTCTTCAAGACTGCCATAGGGGGCTTCCCTGGTGGCGCAGTGGTTTAGAGTTCACTTGCCGATGCAGGGGACATGGGTTCATGCCCTGGTCCGGGAAGATCCAACATGCCGTGGAGCGGCTAGGCCCGTGAGCCATGGTCAGTGAGCCTGTGCATCTGGAGCCTGTGCTCCACAACAGGAGAGGCCACAACAGTGAGAGGCCCGCGTACCACCAAAAAAAAGACTTCCATAGGTAACTGTTTCACCTAATTTCATAGAGATATAAAAAGATAAGCAAAAATGAGAAGACAGAATTTGTCTCAACTGAAGAGCAAGAGAAAACCCTTTAAAAACAAATAGTGAAATAGAAATAAATAACTTCATAGATAAATAATTCAAAGCATTATTAGTAAGAACACTAACTGAATTATGGGAAAGAATAGAGGAACACAGTGAAAATTTTAATAAGAAATTAGAAAATATGAAAAAGTCCAGTCAGAACTGAAGAATAAAATAACTGAAAAAAAATAAATAAATAAAACACAATAGAAGAAATGAACAGTGGACCAAGTATTACAGAAGGATGCATAAATGATCTGGAAGACAGAATAATGGAAATCACCCAATCAGAATGGCAAAAAGAAAAACAAATTTAAAAAATGATAATAATTTAAAGGATGTCTGGTACAACATCAACCATATCAGTATTCGCATTGCAGCAGTTCCAGGAGACAAGAGAGAGAGAAGGGGTCAAAAATGTATTTAATGAAATTACAGCTGAAAAATTCTCAATCTTGAAGAAGGAAACAGATATCCAAGTTCAGGGCCACAAAAAAGATGAGCCAAACAGATCCACATCAAGACATACCATAACAAAAATGGCAAAAGTTAAAGAGAGAATTCTAAAGGCAGAAACAGAAAAATAGTCATATAAAAGGGAACCCCCATAAGGCTATCAGCTGATTTTCTTACAAACACTTGGCAGATCATAAGGGAGTGGCATGATATATTTAAAGTGCTGAAAGGGAAAAACCTGCAACCTAAGTTATTCTAGCCAGCAAGATCATTATTTATAATTAAAGGAGAGATAAAGAACTTCTCAGACAATGAAAAACTAAAACAGTTTATCAGTACTAACCAGACCCTAAAAAAATGTTAAAGAGTCTTCTCGAAGTAGAAAATAAAAAGCTATAACAAGAACTAAGTATCCATAGAAAAGAAGAAAATCCCATTATTAAAGACAAGTCTGTAGTAAAAGCTGGAGATCAACAACTTAAATAAGCTAATATAAAGATTAAATACAAAAAAATGTAAAATAAATTACAACTATAATAATCAGTAAAGGGATATAGATGAAGATGTAAAATATGACATCAAAAACAGAAAGTGTGGGAGAAGGGAGTAAAACTGTAGTTATTTTAGAACATGTTTGAACTTAAAGGACAACCTATTTAAAATAAATAGATACAGTTATAGGTCAAAATATATGATCCCCATGGTAACCACAAATCAAAAACCTATAATAGACACACAAAAACAAGAGAGAAAGAAACAAAAGTATACCACTAAAGAAAATTATCAAAGTACAAGGAAAGAAACTAAAAGAAGAAAAAATGAACAGGGAAGAACTAAAAAGAAAAAAACCAATTGGAAAACAGGATATAAAATGACAATTGTACAAACCTATCAATAATTATTTTAAATGTTGATAGACCAAATGCTTCAATCAAAAGGTGACTGATTGCATAAGAAAACAAGACCCTTCAATATTCTGCCTACAAGAGACTCACTTATAAGCTAAAGACACACACAGACTGCAAGTGAGGGGATGGAAAAAGATATTTCATGCAAATGGAAACAAGAAGGCAGGTGTAGCAGAACTCATATCAGACATACAGACTTTAAAACAAAGTCTATAACAAAAGACAAAGAAGGGCATTTTATAGTGGTAAAGGGATCAATAAAGAAGAGGATATTAAACTTATTAACATATATGCATCTAATAAAGGACCACCTAAATATATAAAGCAAATACTAACAGATATAAAGGGAGAAACTGACAACTGTACAATAATAGTAGGTAACTTTAACACCCCACTTGCACCAATGGACAGAACATACAGACAGAAAATCAATAAAGCAACATTGGTCTTAAATGACACAACAAACCTGTTGGACTTAATAGATATCTACAGGACATTCTATCACAAAACAGCAGAATGCACATTCTTTTCAAGTTCACATAGCACATTCTCCGGAAAGATCACATGCTAGGCCACAAAAAAAATCTCATCAAATTTAAGAAGATAGAAATTATATAAAACATTTTTCAGGCCACAGTGGTATGAAACTAGAAATCTATTATGGGAAGAAAAATGGGAAAAGCACAAATGCATGGAGACTAAAAAACATGGTACTAAAAAATCACTGGGTCAATGAAGAAATCAAAGAGGAAGTCAGAAAATACCTCAAGACAAATGAAAATGGAAATACAAACTTTCCAATATCTATGGGATGCAGAAAAAGCAGTTCTAAGAGGGAAGTTTATGTGATACAAGCATACCTCACGAAACAAAAATCTCAAATAAATGACCCAACCTTTCAACTAAAGGAATTAGAAAAAGCAAAACAAAGCCCAAAGTCAGCAGAAGAAAGGAAATAATAAAGATCAGAGAGTAAATAAATAATACATAGACCAAAAAACAAACAAAAAACAATAGAAAAGATCAATGAAACTAAAAGCTGCTTCTATGAAAAGATGAACAAAAATTAATAAACCTTTAGCCAGGCTCATCAAGAAGAAAAGAGAGAGCACCTAAATAAAAAATAATGTATTGAGCACCTCAATACATAAGGCAAACACTAACAGCCATAAAAGGGGAA
>NW_020838695.1:0-10462 GCF_003676395.1 Aethalodelphis obliquidens
CCATTAGCAGAGAGGCTGCCTAAAGTCATAATAAGGTCACAGACACACCAAAACACACCACTGGACGCAGTCCCACCCACCAGAAACACAAGATCTAGCCTCATCCACCAGAATACAGACACCAGTCCCTTCTACCAGGAAGCCTACACAACCCACTGAACCATCCTTAGGTACTGAGAGCAGACACCAAAAACAATGGGAACTAGAAACCTGCAGCCTGTGAAAAGGAGACCCCAACCACAGTAAGTTAAGCAAAATAAGAAGACAGAGAAACACAAAGCAAATGAAGGAGCAAGGTAAAAACCCACGAGACCAAACAAATGAAGAGGAAATAGACAGTCTACCTGTAAAAGAATTCAGAGTAATGATAGTAAAGATGATCCAAAATCTTGGAAATAGAATGGAGAAAATACAAGAAACGTTTAACAAGGACCTAGAAGAACTAAAGAGCAAACAAACAATGATGAACAACACAAAAAATGAAATTAAAAATTCTCTAGAAGGAAGCAACAGTAGAATAACTGAGGCAGAAGAACGGATAAGTGACCTGGAAGATAAAATAATGGAAATAACTACTGCAGAGCAGAATAAAGAAAAAAGAATGAAAAGAACTGAGGACAGTCTCAGAGACCTCTGGGACAACATTAAACACACCAACATTTGAATTGTAGGGGTCCCAGAAGAGGAAGAGAAAAAGAAAGGGACTGAGAAAATAGTTGAAGAGATTATAGTTGAAACTTTCCCTAATATGGGAAAGGAATTAGTCAATCAAGTCCAGGAAGCACAGAGAGTCCCATACAGGATAAATCCAAGGAGAAACATGCCAAGACACATATTAATCAAACTATCAAAAAGTAAATACAAAGAAAAAATATTAAAAGCAGCATGGGAAAAATAACAAATGACATACAAAGGAATACCCATAAGGTTAACATCTGATCCTTCAGCAGAAACTCTGAAAGCCAGAAGGGAATGGCAGGACATATTTTAAGTGATGAAAGGGAAAAACTTACAACCAAGATTACTCTACCCAGCAAAGATCTCATTCAGATTCAACAGAGAAATTAAAACCTTTACAGACAAGCAAAACTAAGAGAATTCAGTACCACCAAACCAGCTTTACAACAAATGCTAAAGGAACTTCTCTAGGCAGGAAACACAAGAGAAGGAAAAGACTTACAATAACAAACCCAAAACAAGTAAGAAACTGGTAATAGGAACATACATATCAATAACTACCTTAAATGTAAATGGATTAAATGCTTCAACCAAAAGACAAAGACTGGCTGAATGGATTCAAAAACAAGACCCATATATATGCTGTCTACAAGAGACCCACTTCAGACCTAGGGACACATACAGACTGAAAGTGAGGGGATGGAAAAAGATATTCCATGCAAATGGAAATCAAAAGAAAGCTGGAGTAGCAATTCTCATATCAGACAAAATAGACTTTAAAATAAAACTATCAAGGGATCAATCCAAGAAGATGATATAACAATTGTAAATATTTATGCACCCAACATAGAAGCACCTCAATACATAAGGCAAATGTTAACAGCCATAAAGGGGAAATGGACAGTAACACAATAATAGTAGGGGGCATTAACACCCCACTTTCAACAATGGACAGATCATCCAAAATGAAAGTATATAAGGAAACACATGCTTTAAATGATATATTAAACAAGATGGACTTAATTAATATTTAAATACATTAAACAAAATGGACTTAGTTGATATTTATAGGACATTCCATCCAAAAACAACAGAATACACTTTCTTCTCAAGTGCTCATGGAACATGCTCCAGGATAGATCATATCTTGGGTTACAAATCAAGCCTTGGTATATTTTAAGAAAACTGAAATTGTATCAAGTATTGTTTCCAACTACAATGCTATGAGACTACATAAGAATTACAGGGAAAACAACTGTAAAATATACAAACACAGGGAGGCTAAACGATACACTACTAAATAACCAAGAGATCACTGAAGAAATCAGAGGAAATCAAAAAATACCTAGAAACAAATGACAATGAAAACACCATGACCCAAAACTTATGGGAGGCAGCAGAAGCAGTTCTAAGAGGGAAGTTTATAGCAATACAATCCTACCTCAAGAAACAAGAAACAACTCAAATAAACAACCTAACCTTACACATAAAGCAATTAGAGAAAGAAGAACAAAAACCCCAAAGTTAGCAGAAGGAAAGAAATCATAAAGATCAGTTCAGAAATAAATGAAAAAGAAATGAAGGAAATGATAGCCAAGATCAATAAAACTAAAAGCTGGTTTTTTGAGAAGATAAACAAAATTGATAAACCATTAGCCAGAGTCATCAAGGAAAAAAGGGAGAATACTCAAATCAAAAGAATTAGAAGTGAAAAAGGTAAAGTAACATCTGACACTGCAGAAATACAAAGGATCATGAGAGATTACTATAAGCAACTATATGCCAGTAAAATGGAAAACCTGGAAGAAATGGACAAATTCTTAGAAAAGCACAACCTCCCAAAACTGCACCAGGAAGATATAGAAAATATAAACAGACCAATCTCAAGCAGTGAAATTGAAACTGTGATTAAAAATCTTCCAACAAACAACAGCCCAGTACCAGATAGCTTCACAGGTGAATTCTATCAAACATTTAGAGAAAACCTAACACCTATTCTTCTCAAACTGCTCCAAAATATAGCAAAGGGAGCAACACTCCCAAACTCATTCTACAAGGCCACTGTCACCCTAATACAAAAACCAGACAAAGATTTCACAAAAAAAGAAAACTACAGGCCAATAACACTGATGAACATAGATGCAAAAATCCTCAACACAATACTAGCAACCAGAATCCAACAGCATATTAAAAGGATCATACACCATAAGCAAGTGGGGTTTAGCCCAGGAACACAAGGATTCTTCAATATACTCAAATCAGTGTGATAAACCATATTAACAAATTGAAGAATAAAAATCATATGAGCATCTCAATAGATGCAGAAAAAGCTTTCGACAAAATTCAACATCCATTTATGATAAAAACCCTCCAGAAAGTAGGCATAGAGGGAACTTACCTCAACATAATAAAGGCCATATATGACAAACCCACAGCCAACATCATGCTCAAAGGTGAAAAACAAACTATTTCCATGAAGATCAGGAACAAGAGAAGTTTGCCCATTCTCACCACTATTATTCAACATAGTTTTGGAAGTTTTAGCTACAGCAATCAGAGAAGAAAAAGAAATAAAACAATCCAAATCGGAAAAGAAGCAGTAAAACTGTCACTGTTTGCAGATGACCTGATACTATACATAGAGAATCCTAAAGATGCTACCAGAAAACTACTAGAGCTAATCAATGAATTTGGTAAAGTAGCAGCATACAAAATTAATGCACAGAAATCCCTTGCATTCCTATACACTAATGATGAAATATCTGAAAGAGAAATTAAGGAAACACTCCCATTTACCACTGCAACAAAAAGAATAAAATACCTAGGAATAACCCTATGTAAGGAGACAAAAGACCTGTACACAAAAAACTATAAGAGGGCTGCCCTGGTGGCACAGTGGTTGAGAGTCCGCCTGCCGATGCAGGGGACACGGGTTCATGCCCTAGTCCGGAAAGATCCCACGTGCCGTGGAGTGGCTAGGCCCATGAGCCATGGCCACTGAGTCTGCGCATCCAGAGCCTGTGCTCTGCAACGGGACAGGCCACAACAGAGAGGCCCGCATACCGCAAAAATAAAAAAAGTATGAGGCACTGATGAAAGAAATTAAAGATGATACAAACAGATGGAGAGATATACCATGTTATTGGATTGGAAGAATCAACATTGTGAAAATAACTATACTACCCACAGTACTCTACAAATTCAATGCAATCCCTATCAAACGACCAATGTCATTTTTCACAGAAGTAGAACAAAAAATTTCACAATTTGTATGGAAACACAAAAGATCCCAAATAGCCAAAGCAATCTTGAGAAAGAAAAAGGGAGCTGCAGGAATCAGGCTCCCTGTCTTCAGACTATAGTACAAAGCTACAGTAATCAAGACAGTATGGTACTGGCACAAAAACAGAAATCAAGATCAATGGAACAGGATAGAAAGCCCAGAGATAAACCCACGCACATATGGTCACCTTATTTTTGATAAAGGAGGCAAGAATATACAATGGAGAAAAGACAGCCTCTTTGATAAATGGTGCTGGGAACACTGGACAGGTACATGTAAAAGAATGAAATTAGAACACTCCCTAACATCATACACAAAAATAAACTCAAAATGGGTTAAAGACCTAAATGCAAGGCCAGACACTGTAAAATTCTTAGAGGAAAACATAGAACACTCTATGATATAAATCACAGCAAAATCCTTTTTGACCCACCTCGTAGAGAAATGGAAATAAAAACAAAAATAAACAAATGGGACCTAATGAAACTTAAAAGGCTTTGTACAGCAAAGGAAATCATAAACAAGATGAAAAGACAACCCTCAGAATATGAGAAAATATTTGCAAATGAAGCAACTGACAAAGGAGTAACCTCCAAAATGTACAAGTAGCTCATGGAGCTCAATATCAAGAAATCAAACAACCCAGTCCAAATTGGGTAGAAGACCTAGATAGACATTTCTCCAAAGAAGATATACAGATTGCCAACAAACACATGAAAGGATGCTCAACATCACTAATCATTAGAGAAATGCTACAATGAAGTATGAAAACTACAATGAAGTATCACCTCACACCAGTCAGAATGGCCATCATCAAAAAATCTACAAACAATAAATGCTGGAGCGGGTGTGGAAAAAAGGGAACCCTCTTGCACTGTTGGTGGGAATGTAAATTGATACAGCCACTATGGAGAACAGTATGGAGGTTCCTTAAAAAAGTAAAAATAGAACTACCATACGACCCAGCAATCCCACTGCTGGGTATATACCCTGAGAAAACCATAATTCAAAAAGATTCATGTACCGCAATATTCATTGCAGCTCTATTTACAATAGCCATGACATGGAAGCAACCTAAGTGTCCATCAACAGATGAATGGATAAGGAAGATGTGGCACATACATACAATGGAATATTACTCAGCCATAAAAAGAAATGAAATTGAGTTATTTGTAGTGAGGTAGATGGACTTAGAGACTGTCATACAGAATGAAGTAAGTCAGACAGAGAAAAACAAATACCATATGCTAAAACGTATATATGGAATCTAAAAAAAAAATTGTTTCTGAAGAACCTAAGGGCAGGACAGAAATAAAGATGCAGACGTAGAGAATGGACTTGAGGACACGGGGAGGGGGAAGTGGTAAGCTGGGATGAAGTGAGAGAGTGTCATGGACATATATACACTACCAAATGCAAAACAGATAGCTAGTGGGAAGCAGCCGCATAGCACAGGGACATCAGCTCTGTGCTTTGTGTCTACCCAGAGGGGTGGGATAGGCAGTGTGGGAGCGAAACTGAAGAGGGAGGAGATATGTGGATATATATGTATGTAGAGCTGATTCACTTTTTTAAAAAGCAGAAACACACATACAATTGTAAAGCAATTATACTCCAATAAAAATGTTAAAAAAAAAAGGAGAAATGAGGCTTTGGAATGAAGGCCTGGAAGGATTAAAAAACTTAGATCCTCCCCCAGTGATTGTGCGGTTGACTGAGCAGAAGGAGACTGTGGTTTTGCCAAACAATTGGAGGCAGACAGTTCACAAGTGTAGCCACACACTTGGATGTTTGATTTTCTCCCTAAAATCTTACAGCTGGCCTAGGCCTGGAGAAGTCAGTTTAAAGAATATGTCCAGAAGTAAGTGTAACTGGGCTGAGACTGTGAAAGAAAAACAGGCAAAACACTTTCTCAAGCACTAGGAAAAGAGAGGTTGGAATCAGAAGCCAAGGGATTTAAAATATAGAAACAGAAATGAGAAGATGATGGAAGGAGGTCGAAATGTGAATGGACTGGAAATCCCAGTAAAGAAGAGCAGGCATTGTGGGGACTTGGACCACAAAAGGGGGAAGTATGGTAAATGATCCTAAACTTCCTCTCCAGACTAATTTTATATTATTTAATTAAGTTTCATAATACCCATTGAGATTTTTCATTAAATTTTATTATACGTATACATCCACAAGGAAAAAGTAATATATTTACATTGTTAGACATTCTCAGTCAAAAGCATGTTAAATATCTCAGTCCATGCAAACCTTATTTTCTGTCACTTTGCCGTGTTTGGTTGTTGTCTACGATACAAATTGTAATTGCGTGCACAATTCTCATTCCACTGGGTGTTCACTCTTGTGTCTTTAGAAAATTAAACGTTTAAGTCACCAAATTGATGACTGTTTCTTTAGTATTGAGCAGAATTCAATAACAGGGACTCCATGGTCTGTCAGTGAAAATCCTTTACCCTGCTTGTAGGGATGGATCTATTTGAGCCTATAATTAAATCTTACACGGGCTTATTCTGACGTATTTACTTTTGACAATTTAAGAAGCCAATATTACCCATTATTATGTATACATTATTGATCTTTGAATTTTAGTTTTCAACTCCATATCATGGATTAAAAATATAGAATTTTATTCTAATAGAAAAGTTATCTTCTTTATTTCCTTTCAGCCAGCCTATTGTGAGGCTAAAAAATGGTCAAAATCAAATAAATATTATACAATGTAAATTATCATGAAATGTAATAGATTACCACCAATATTTATCAATATTTACAATATCTATCAATATTTAATATATACACCAAATTTGGATTTAAATATGTGTGGGTTTAAATATTTATATGTTTAAATTTCAGCACCATTTCTTATTTATGAACTGTGTCATCTAGAGCAACTACTCATATCTCTAAACTCTCTATTTCCTCATATGTAAATTGCATGTAATAATACAGGCCTCAGGGACTTCTCTGGTGGTGCAGTGGATAAGACTCTATGCTCCCAATGCAGGGGGTCCGGGTTCAATCCCTGGTCAGGGAACTAGACCCCACGTGCATGCCACAACTAAGAGTTCACGTGCCACAACTAAGGAGCCCTCCTGCTGCAACGAAGGAGCCCACGTGCTGCAACAAAGGAGCCAGCCTGCCACAACTAAGGAGGCCATCTGCTGCAACTAAGAACTGGTGCAGCCAAATAAATAAATAAATATTAAAAAAAATAATATAGGCCTCAAAGAATAGTGGTATTTATTTGTCAGTTATTAGTAATAAATTGATTATTATTGATGTGGAACTTCTTAGACAATATATTTTATAAGAAAGATTGATATATAATATCTTTATAAACGTTACATGATTGAGCTGAGAATTCTGAAGATAGCATATACTATATTCATCTTTAGTTTGCATTTTTATGTAACAATGTGCATAACTTATATGAATCATTTTTTTTTCATGTTAAACTGAGAACTTCAAACAATGCCTAAGGAAAACCACTCTAAGAGCACAGTGATGGATTTCTTGAAGTGTTTTGTTCCCCATCAGAGGAAGAAACAAAGTGAGACCCAAGAAGATAAAAGAAATAAGTAATCTGTTTAAGAACAAAAAAATGGCACTATGTTGGAACATAATGTGCCAGAAAAAATGGATTTGAAATGATCCAGAATCTAGACATACACAGTAAAGAGGAAAAAAAATAGATGTGCCATAATGGAAGAGAAAGATTACAGAAAAGGCAGTTCAGGAAGCACATTTCTATGTTGTTATCCTATTTTCCTTTCCCTCTTTTAGAAGTAATAGCTCTCCCAATTAATTTCCATCTATGCACATATTCACTGTGTATTATTTAGAAGAGAATCAGTTCCATATTTTAAAAAGGGATGAGATTATAAAAGGAGGAAAGTGTAATGAGGTAGAAAACTGAAGGGAAAAAAACACGAAATAAGATTAGATAAAGAGAAATGAAAAAGAAACCATATAGTTGTATTTTAATATGTGAACCAAATAATTTTGCTGCAAAAACCAAAAACTGGCTAGGCCAAAATTTAACAAAGGGCCATTTTATGTAAAATGTTTCTTCACAAGTAAAAGTCTATGGAATTCTGAGATAGTTCAGTAGATTAGATATATCTGCAAATCACTATCAATCAAGCTGAAACCTCTGCAGTATGTACTTTTATGATTATTTTTTAAAAAACAAATTCACCCCTATGAAACAAAAATAGCTCTTTTCTTCTCTTTGGTTAATAAAATTAACAAATAAATACACATATATAGGGAAAAAAACCATGTAAAGTGTGTTCACTGCATGACCCAGTTGTGCACACAGTTGAATGTCTTTCCTGTGTCTTTCTTGTGTTTTCCTGGAGAAAATACTTCAATGCTTCCTTTGTCTTGTTTTCTGTAACTATTTTTAAATTTTCCCCAAATGATCCAGAGATCTATTCTCCTTCTAGAATTAGACTTTTTCCCAACCATAATATTTTCTTGCAGATGCTTCTTCTGTTTCACTTTGAACTGGTTGTTCTCCACTCATGCAGCAGTCTTCTTCCTTGAACTTCCATTCATCTTCAACTTAGGACTTCCTCCACTACGTCCCATCCCTTGTCTCCTGATCTTCATGCTTTCCTGTTTTTAACTCAGTAATATTGTTGGAGTCCATCCCTCAGTAATTATCTTGGGTCTTGGTGTTGAATCTTTCTTGGATTCTTTATCAAATTGACTGGGTAATGGCCAGGATGCCTTAAGCAGTCACTGGGTGGTAACTTCTCTGACCAGCTGTAACAGTTATTACTCTTTCATTGTATTTCTGCTTCCTGAACATGTATTCAAACATATCATCTACGATTTTCTTCTCTTTCAAAGAGCTGGAGGGCTGGAGTTGGGTATTTCTCTTCTGCCAGTGAGGTTAGGCTTAGATAAATTCCAAACTGTTTGGCTCTGGTAAAAGTTTCCCTTGAGGGTGCACTTTGTTAAGAACAGGGACATGTGGGCATATTTCAGAATAGTGACTTTTCCCCTCCCCCTGCCAGAAGTATGAGAGAATTTTTCCTCTATTCTTCACAGTAAGAATCTAATGGGACTCCTAGAGGTAAAACGTATAAAAGATTGGGGCCACATGGAGATTTTAACTCTCAAGCTAGTGCACACTGAGCCTCTAGCACTCTGTCAATATAGTTTGTGTTCCTACTGGGATTGGCACCAGTGATGGGATTCTGTTCCACTTCTGGGTTTATACTCCCAATAAGCTGTGATTCTCGGTATTCTCCTATTTCTCCAGGTTTAGGGGCAGCAGTTTGCCTTGTGGCTTTAGCTCCCTGATGACTCTAAAAAGAGCTGCTGCTTTTCAGTTTATTCATCAGCTTTCCTGTTGTGAGGAAGCAAGTAACAACTTTCAGGCTCCTTACAATTTGGACTAAAAACCGGAAGTACAATCAACACAATATACAAAAATCCTTTTACGAATTCTTCTCTTAGATTGTCAGTTCATCTCTTAGATAGGTCAATGACAGTTATTTCCTATGTGACTTTGAAATCTTTTCAGTGTTAAAATGCATGTTTCATTTTATCCTTTCCCCCAAAAGGTATATCTAGATAATTGTTCAATTTTGCTGACTTTTCACCAAATCAGTATTCTTAATCATTGTACTTAGGAACTGGGTCCAGAATAATTCTCTCACTGATGGTGGCATTTATTAATCCGTTTGGGAATTTTGTTCTAGACCTTGCGAAGTGTAAAGACCTGGGCGAGGTACTGAATTCTACACAAAGAGGAGTAAGATGTGATTTCCACTTTCAAGGTCGTAACAGTCTATCGATAAGTTGCCAAGATACACTTGGAATGCGCAAAGTGATAAAATGGCAATGCATTAGTTTCCTGTGGTTCCTATAAAAGCATTAGAAACCGGTGCCTTAAATCTATAGAAATTTATTGTCTCACAGTTTTAGAGGCCAAAAATCCTAAATCAACGTGTTGGCAGGGCTACATTCCCTCCCAAAGCTAGAGCGGAGCATCTATTTTTGCCACTTCCAACTTCTGGTGACTCCACGTGTTCCTTGGCTTGTGGCTATACTGCTCCAGTCTCTGGGTCACACAGCTTCTTCCTCCTGTGTTTGTGTTTCTCCTTTTCTGTCTGTCTCAAAACTGTTTCTCTCTCATAAAGATAAATGTGATTGCATTTAGGGCCCTCCTGTTAATCCAAGATAAGTTTTTCCTCTCAAGATTCTTAACTTAATCACATCTTTTGCCATACTAGGAATAATTCAGACATTCTGAATATAAGGGCATGGACCTATATTTTGGGGGCCATGATTCAATTCATTATGGCCAATAAAACACCAAAACCTATAGAAATAGAGAAAGAAGTCAGGGAACGCCCTGCTTTTAAGGTAGGTATATTTAACCTGGTAGAGAGAAAGAGTTTTAATGTTTTTTTTTTTGTTTTTAAAGACAAAAAAAATCCATGCTGAGTGATTACTTCTGTGTCTCTCATAATCCTA
>NW_020838696.1:0-10443 GCF_003676395.1 Aethalodelphis obliquidens
TTTTGTTTGTCTTTCAAAGGGGCAAAGACATCATGATGGAATGTAAGAAATTCCTTGGATTGCATTGTCCCCAGGAATATCCTTCCCTGCTCTGTGATTACTTGCTGGGTCCTAAGGACAAAACAAGTTTGCAGCTGGCACTGAGGTAACCCTCGTCCCTTCCAAGACTCCGCAGGCTGCTGTGGTATCAGTGCTGGAGACACTGCTAGTGGCCACATCCTTGTGGGAGAACTCTGTGCTATCTCATGCACCTCAATCTTTTCTTCTCTGAAAAGGAATGTTCTGGAGAAACACTTGCCTCGGTGCAGCTGATCTGTGTTCTTCCATGTCCTGAGGACCTGCCGCTGTTCCAGTGAACGCTTTATACATCTCTGTTCTCCTTCCAAGTTCTCAAGCTGCTGCTGCCTTTCAACTCCATGTTTCCTGCGCTTTGGGCTTTTTGAGCAAATAAGAGTCCTGAACCAGGTGAGTTCCTCCTAGTGCAGTCAGCACGTGGAAGTGTGCAAATAGAGGCACAGGTGAGCTCCTGGATTCTCCACCACTGTTCAGTGTTGGGCAGGGTGCCATCTATTTACTGTGTTTCTCTGGGAGTCTGGACAGTCTGGACCTGCAGTGCTTGGCAGGCGGAGAGCGTGGAGTCATATGAGAGTTTCTGACAAACCTAGAACTTTCACTCAGCTTCTGCTTTCCATTGGTGGCTTTGTAGTCTTAAGGGGAAATTGACAGCCAGAAACCCTAATGGAGAAGGAAACAGCTGTATGAATGGGCAGTACAGCTTAATGCAGAGTGAATGGGGAGAGTACACTGGATTTCTACACTGGGAGAAAGTAAATGATTATGGTATTTGAAAAATGAAAGAATGGGATCCAGGAAAGCAGAGATGAAGGAGAGTTATGCCATGTATCAGAATCAGCAGATAGATAAATAGAATTTTATATATATCGTATACCTTATACTATATATTCATAAGTATGTAGCATAGATATGTATTATTATATTATTATGCATAAAATTACATACAATTGATGAAACAGTTTTTCCCAGTTCTGTTTTTTAGGCTGTCAGTGTTTTGCAGTCAGTGACAGAGAGAGGGAGAGGAGAATTCATTATTCCCATTTAGATCTGTATGAAAAAATAAGAAGATAGGCACTACCTGTTAGCCTTCACTCAGTGGATGATATTCTGCTAAAGGCTCTTTAATGTTCCAGTTTGTGTAATACCACAACAACTCTAGGAATATTTTCATTTACTTTATATTTGAGGAAACTGAGGCTCAGGGAAGTTACGTGATTCTCCAGGATCACACATATGTCCTGGCAAAATCTACATTCAATGCAGAATCCTATCTCACATATAAATAATTATTTAAATTTCATCCTGTTTAATTCTCAAACCCTTGGTTTCCTTCTTCAGTGTTTCCTGAAGATCGTTGTTCCCTGGCTGACTCCTAACTGCACTGGCTACTCCATCTCTGTGTCCTTGGCAGCCTCTCCTTCTCTTTCTCAGTCTTAAAAGTTGAAGGTCCTCATAAGCTTTAGGTCCTCTTCTCGTTCTACATCCTACTCATAAGTAATGACATCCTTACCATATCTTGATTTTCAAATATGCAACAAACACAAATTAATATCTCCGTGATGTACGTTGTTGTAGATTCCAGATCTGCGTATGCATCCACCAATGGGAAATCTGTCTTTAGATGTTTGTAGAGCACTTTATAGAATACATCTGCCTTCTTGAAAAGCCTCATTCCAGATGCTAGTGAGAGAATCCCGTTTCCTTTATCTCTCATTGTAACAGGAAACTTAATTGAAATAATTTTAGCATGATTACTGTTTTTATATCTCTTTCTTTTCCAAACAGAACTCTTTGGCATTTGCTTTTTTCACCTCTTTTTTCGTGGAACTATTATATATCTGATATAGAAATATGAAGTTGTAAAATATAACCTACTGAAACAAGTGAATGATGAGTAGAATTCATCATACAGGACTTCCCTGGTGGCGCAGTGGTTAAGAATCTGCCTGCCAATACAGGGGACACGGGTTTGATCCCTGGTCCAGGAAGATCCCACATGCCGTGGAGCAACTAAACCCGTGTGCCACAGCTACTGAATCTGAGTTCTAGAGCCCGCAAGGCACAAATACTGAGCCTGCGAGCCACAACTACTGAAACCTGTGCACCCTAGAACCTGCGCACCGCAACTATGGAGCCCACTCACTGCAACTGCTGAAGCCTGCGTGCCGAGAGCCTTTGCTCTGCAACAAGAGAAGCCACTGCAATGAGAAGCCTGCGCACCACAACGAAGGGTAGCCCCCGCTCGCCATAACTAGAGAAAGCCTGTGCATACCAACGAAGACCCAACACAGCAAAAAAAAAAAAAAAAAAATTCATCATCCATTTTTCACTATGCTTTGAGAATTTAAGCTATTTCTTTTTGTAAGAATAAACAAATCCAGGCTGTCATCTGGGGAAGATTTTCATAAATTGAACAAGAAAATAATTTGAAAAAAGATAAAGGTAAGCATATTTTATTATATTTGAATACATTATAAAGTTGAACGTGATATTATACAAGCAAAACTATTTTAAGTACCATACATAGTTGGACTGAGATAAAGTAGAAGAATAAAATAGGTGAATACATTAGAGCCTTTTGCACTTTAATCACTGTTATTTTGACCTCCTGGTCTGATAATTCCTAAATTTCTACTGTATCTGAGTCTGTTTCTGATATTTGCCCTATCACTTCAAACTGTGTTTTTCACCTTTTAGTATGGTAAGTTTCTTTAAAAGTTGAACATGATGTACAGGATAAAAGGAACTGAGGTAAATTGACCATTAGATGAGTATTTACATTTATTTTGCTAAGAGGTTGGCTGTGTTTACTTCTAGTCCTGGACTCTGTTTCTACCGTCTTTATTTTCCATATCGGCCAAGCTGGCTTATCCTTCAGGATTGGTCTTCTTTTTTTTTTTTAAATTAATTGATTTATTTCTTTATGTTTGGTTGCCTTGGGTCTTCGTTGCTGCGCATGGGCTTTCTTTAGTTGCGGCGAGCGGGGGCTACTCTTCTTTGCGGTGCGCGGGCTTCTCATTGCGGTGGCTTCTCTTGTTGCGGAGAACAGGCTCTAGGTGCACAGGCTTCAGTAATTGTGGCACGCAGGCTCTAGAGCACAGGCTCAGTAGTTGTGGCATACAGGCTTAGTTGCTCCGCAGCACGTGGGATCTTCCCGGACCAGGGCTTGAACCGTGTGCCCTGCATTGGCAGGCAGATTCTTAACCACTGCATCAGCAGGGCAGCCCAGGATTGGTTTTCTTGAAAATAGATTTATTAGACCTGTTTGGCAAATAACCACTATAGGAGACAGATCTGCATCTTGTTCACCATTGTATCATTAGCACAGAGTTCATAACAGTTACTCCAAACAATTATTAACAGAGTATTGGATTTTCCATCAAACCTCCCATTAGAAGCTTCTGTTGACCTCGCATCAGAACCTTATATTGAAATAATTAGTAACCATCATTAGATGACTCAGTAGATTTCTACTGAGCCTCTTGGTTCATCATTCTCCATCTCACAATGAAGATGTAGGGTGGTGAAAATTTAGGGCCTAGGATGCTAGATAAAGTTAGCCTTCTTTGCTTTCCTGGTGTCAGAGTCTTTGTAATGTTATACATTCTTTTTCAGTTCATATTTTTCTCGGCAAGGGTTGTCTTGCTACTACTGAATTACTTCCTGTTTCAACTTGAGGTTAGTTGCTTAATAGGAAAGTAAAAACGGAAACATAAACGGAAACATTATGATTTTCCATAATGTTCAATACATCACTAATTTCCTTCTCCATTCAACTTTCTTGGAAAGCGTCATTGCATTTGATGCACTGAAGTAAAGTGAAAACAGATACAAACCTGACTATGATGAGAGTGAAAGAAGTAAAGTGACTCCCCAGGTAAAACAATGACAGTGGGAGTTCTTCTCTTCTCTTGTCACTCTTCCACCTACTCCAGTATGGTTTCTGCTGATTAATCCCACCAAATCAGCTCTCAGTAAGGTCAGTGCCATCTGTTTCCCATGTAGTGGATGATTTCAATCTACAGAGCAGCTTACTGACAATCAGTATAATGTTAATCAAAATGATGATAAATTATCCTTGTGAATAATTAAATGTCATGTTTTAAAGTAAATAAAATATTAAATATGATTATGAGTTACAATACATCAAATCCATGAAATTTCTTCTGAGGCAAAAATGTTTCAGAAAGGGAAAACCATGCAGAGAATAAAATGAGCCACCTTCTACTCTAGGTCCCAGCCTTGCGTAGGACCTCCTTTCTCTCCTCCAATTCAGATGGCAAATATCTCAAACCTGTTTTCTATGTATATTGTCATTACCTTCTTTTACTCATCCTTCCACCTTCTCTTCACCTTCTGCTGATTAAGTCTACCAAACAAGCTCTCACTAAGTGGCCAATGCCATCTCTTTTCCCAATGTAGGGAGCATTTTCCATCTATGATTTCATGAATGCATTGAGTCTTCTAAGCAGTTTCAGTCTTTTCAAACACGGTCTTCTCACCATTCTCTTTTGTTAACATATGGCCATTCCATGTCTGCTTCCTTTGTGGTGTTCCCTCCCTTTTAAGGTTAAGGTCATAGGACTCAATTTTAAGTCCTTTTCTCATTCTATACTGTCCTCGCATTTGATCACTTCTTCAGTTCCATGCTTTATACTTCGTGGGATTGCTTGTAAATTGCCATCTCCAGTATCCAATGGACATTTGCACTGAAATGCCTACTAGTTAACTATAGGTAATATCTACTGCTTTTATTTTTGTATCCTCACATGGCTTGATCCACCTTCTACTGGGGGAATTCCATTTTTCTCCCTCTCATTGTAGCATTCAACCTAACTGATATTCATTTCTACTACAAATCAGAACTATTTTTAAAATAAGTAATAAAATTTAATTGAATTATGAATTAATTATTGTTTTTAGGTTACTCTCCTTAAAAAAAAATCAAAGTTATAAAAAGCAAGATTGGATTAGTTATGTTCATGTCTGTGTCCTGAGGGCAACACAAAACCTGGCTAGATTTAGTCTATTTTTATTTCTAATGTGAGAATCGTAATGATGGTCAAGGAATTGTAACACATTCTTTAATCATTTTGCACATTCAGGCTTGGTGTTTCTTTTTTAAAGAATAAACAAATGAAGTTTTCTATAGTAAGAATTTAATGAACAAAGAAAACTCATAAACTGAGTTAATACAAAGTATATATTTCTTAACCACAATGTATACATGCACATAATATTATGTAACTAAAAATAATTTAAATCTTTATAAATAGTGAAATAAATATTAAAATAGATAAATAAATATTTAAGTAGATAAGTAAGTAGATAGATCAACATGGGCATGCATCTATGAGGGACGAGTGCCTGTAGAGTAGAACATCATGTTGCTTAATATTCCTGAAAACACTTGACAAATTCATTCAATTCAGGGCATGATGAGAGCAGAAATGAGAGTCTTTGACATGGCAGCACAGGTGGAAGTGTGGTCTTGTTAGGCAGTGAGAATCATTTCGGTGTTGAACCAGGTGTGTGTCATTCCTTCCTCCTGAGTCTTTCTTGCAAGTTTGTTGATGAAGAGAAGGATCTCATGACTTCTGCTCTGACAATCTCCCAGGCACAAGGGCTGTACTTCTTCTCTTGCAGATAGACAGTGATTCTGTGGAAGTATTTCCTCACAGCCAGGATGGAGTCCTCCTTCAGCAGGGGAGTCCCTTCCAGCCCCGCCTCCTGCATCACACAGGCTTGCAGGTCAGTGAGCTGCTGATAAAGTGCAGTGCAGAACTTGTCCAGGAGGGTCTCATCCCAAGCGGCAGCCGAGCCCTCTGTGCTGAAGAACTGGAAGGTCTGCTGGATCATCTCATGGACGACAGCGATGGCTTGAGCCTTCTGGAACTGGTTGCCTCCAAACGCCTCCTGGGGGAATCCAAAGTCATTTCTGTCCTTCAGGCAGGAGAAGGGGGAGATTCTCCTCATCTGTTGCAGGAGCATCAGGGCCCTCGTGTTAGCCAGGCTGTGGGTCTGAGGCAGGTCGCAGCCCAGAGAGCAGTTGGAGTTGCAGCTGAGCAGCACCAGGGCCAGGAGTAAGGACAAGGTTGGGGCCATCGGGGACCCTGCAGATGCTGCCGGCCTGGCTGAGGTGGGGACTCTGTGAACCCTGCTCTCTAGGTTCTCTGAAGACCTTCCTTCAGGCTTGGGTCTTAAATAAGAATGTATTCATTTCCATTTTCTGAATATTTCTTGTGACTTTCTACTTCTGTTTTTGCTTTTCATTTTGCACCTCCAAATGGGTTAGGGTAGTGTTTCGCAAATATTTTTTTCCATTATTGCCTCTGCCCCTGCCCACAGAGCCTTCTTAGATAGTTTTTCCTAATTGCCCCCGCAACATTAAATTTTGATAACACATATGTCCTGTGTATGTATTTATGTACTCCATGGATATCTCTACTCTGTACATATAAAAAGTGCAAAGCTTACTCTTTGTATTCACTGCAGGATTAAGAATGACAAAAAGTTTTAAAGCTATTGAATATTTTTTTTAAGCTATTGAAGTTTTAAAAAATTTTTGTCAGAGTAGAGTTGGTTTAAAGTGTTGTGTTAGTTTCAGGTGTACAGCAAAGTGAATCATTTATACATATACGTATATCCACTCTTTTTTAGATTCTTTTCCCATATAGGTCATTATAGAGTATTGAGGAGAGTTCCCTGTGCTACAAAGTAGATCCTTATTATTTATCTATTTTGTATATAGTAGTGTGTATATGTCAATCCCAATCTCCCAGTTTATCCTACCCCCCTTACTCCCTGGTACCCATAAGTTTGTTTTCTTCATCTGTCACTCTGTTTGTTTTGTAGATAAGTTCATTTGTACCCTTTATATAGATTCCACGTATAAGCGATATATGATATTTATCTTTCTCTGTCTGACTTATTTCACTCAGTATGACCATCTCTGGGTCCATCCATGTTGCTGCAAATGGCATTATTTCATTCTTTTTTATGGCTAAATAATACTCCATTATATATATATATATATATATATAATATATATATATATATATTATATATATATATATATATGTACTACATCTTCTTTATCCATTCCTCTGTCAATGGACATTTAGGTTGCTTCCATGTCCTGGCTATTGGAAATAGTGCTGCAATGAACATTGGGGTGCATGTATCTTTTCTTCCCTTTTTTCTCTATTTTTTAATTACTTTTTATTGGAGTATAGTTGCTTTACCATGTTGTGTTAGTTTCTGCTGTACAGCAAAGTGAATCAGTTATACATATATCCTCTCTTTTTTGGGTATCCTTCCCATTTAGGTCACCACAGATCACTGAGTAGAGTTCCCTGTGCTATACAGTAGTTTCTCATTACTTATCTATTTTATACATAGTAGTGTATATATATCCATCCCAATCTCCCAATTCATCCTACCCCCTTTTTCCCCCCTTGGTATCCATAAGTTTGTTCTCTGTATCTGTGTCTCTATTTCTGCTTTACAGATAAGTTCGTCTGTACCATTTTTCTAGATCCACATATGAGCAATATTATACGATATTTGTTTTTTTCTTTCTGACTCACTTCACTCTGTATGACAGTCTCTAGGTCCATCCACATCTCTGCCAATGGCACAATTTTGTTCCTTTTTATGGCTAATATTCCACTGTATATATGTACCACATCTTTATCCATTCATCTGTTGATGGACATTTAGGTTGCTTCCAGGTCCTGGCTATTGTAAATAGTGCTGCTGTGAACATTGGGGTGCATGTATCTTTTTGAATTATGGTTTTCTTCGGGTATATGCCCAGGAGTGGGATTGCTGGGTCATATGGTAGTTCTATTTTTAGGGTTTTTAAAAATTATGTATTTATTTGGTTGAGCCGGGTCTTAGTTGCAGCATGCGGGATCTTTAGTTGCAGCATGCGGGATCTTTTTGTTGCAGCATGCAGACTCTTAGTTGTGGCATGCAGGATCTAGTTCCCTGACCAGGGATTGAACCCAGGCCACCTGCATTGGGAGTGCGGAGTCTTAACTGCTGGACCACCAGGGAAGTCCCTATTTTTAGTTTTTTAAGGAACCTCCATACTGTTCCCCCTAGTGGCTGTATCAGTTTACATTCCCACCAACAGTGCAAGAGGGTTCCCCTTTCTCCACACTGTCTCCAGCATTTATTGTAGGTTTTTTGATGAAGGCCATTCTGACCAGTGTGAAGTGATACTTCTTTGTAGTTTTGATTTGCATTTCTCTAATAATTAGTGATGCTGAGCATCATGTGCTCTTTGGCCATCTGCATATCTTCTTTGGAGAAATGTCTATTTAGATATTCTGCCCATTTTTTAAAGCTTTTTTAAAATATAAATTTATTTAATTTATTTTTTGGCTGTGTTGGGTCTTTGTTGCCGTGTGCTGGCTTTCTCTAGGTGCAGTGAGCGGGGGCTATTCTTTGTTGCAGTGCGCGGGCTTCTCATTGCAGTGGTTTCTCTTGTTGTGGAGCATGGGATCTAGGTGCACAGGCTTTCGTAGTTGTGGAACGCAGGCTCAGTAGTTGTGGCTCACAGGCTTAGTTGCTCTGCGACATGTGGGATCTTCCCAGACCAGAGATTGAACCCATGTCCCCTGCATTGGCAGGCAGATTCTTAGCCACTGCGCTACCAGGGAAGTTCCTTCCACCCATTTTTTGATTGGGTTGTTTGTTTTTTTGTTATTGAGCTGCATGAGCTGTTTGTATATTTTGGAGATTAATCCCTTGTCAGTTGCCTCGTTCACAAATATTTTCTCCCATTCTGAGGGTGATTTTTTCATTTAGTTTATGATTTCCTTTGCTGTGTAAAAGCTTTTAAGTTTAATTAGGTCCCATTTGTTTATTTCTGTTTTTATTTCCATTTCTCTAGGAGGTGGGACAAAAAGGATCTTGCTGTGACTTATGTCATAGAGTGTTCTGCCTATGTTTTCCTCTAAGAGTTTTAGAGTGTCCAGTCTTACATTTAGGTCTATAATCCATTTTGAGTTTATTTTTTGTGTATGGTGTTAGGGAGTGTTCTAATTTCATTCTTTTACATGTAGCTGTCCAATTTTCCCAGCACCACTTATTAAAGTGACTATCTTTTCTCCATTGTATATTCTTGCCTCCTTTTTCATAGATTAGGTGACCATAGGTGCATGGATTTAACTCTGGACTTTCTATCCTGTTCCATTGATCTATATTTCTGTTTTGGGGCCAGTACCATATGGTTTTGATTACTATAGATTTGTAGTGCAGTCTGAAGTCAGGGAGCTTGATTCCTCCAGCTCCATTTTTCTTTCTCAGTATTGCTTAGCTTTTCATGGTCTTTTGTGTTTCCATATAAATCGTAAAATTTTTTGTTCTAACTCTGTGATAAATGCCATTGGCAATTTCATAGGGATTGCATTGAATCTGTAGATTGCTTTGGGTAGTATAGTCATTAGCACAATATTGATTCTTCGAATTCAAGAACATGTTATCAGTACATCTCTCCATCTGTTTGGGTCATATTTATTTATTTATTTATTTATTTATTTATGGCTGCATTGGGTCTTGGTTGTTGCACGCGGGCTTTCTATAGTTGCGGCGAGCAGGGGCTACTCTTCAGTGCAGTGTGTGGGCTTCTCATTGCGGTGGCTTCTCTCACTGCAGAGCACGGGCTCTAGGCACACGGGCTTCAGTAGTTGTGGCATGCGGGCTCAGTAGTTGTGGCGCATGGGCTTAGTTGCTCCACGGCACGTGGGATCTTCCCGGACCACGGCTCGAACCCTTGTCCCCTGCATTGGTAGGCAGATTCTTAACCAATGCACCTCCAGGGAAGTCCTGTTTGGGTCATCTTTGATTTCTTTCATCAGTGTCTTATAGTTTTCTGAGTACAAATCTTCTGCCTCCTTAGGTAGGTTTATTCCTAGGTATTTTTTGTTTTTGATCTGTTGGTAAATGGGATTGTTTTCTTGATTTCTCTTTCTGATCTTTCATTGTTAGTGTATAGGAATGCAAGAGATTTCTGTGTATTAAGTTTGTATCCTGCAACTTTACCAAATTCATTGATGAGCTCTAGTAGTTTTCTAGTAGCATCTTTAGGATTTTCTCTGTATAGTATCATGTCATCTGCATACAGTGACAGTTTCACTTCTTTTCCAATTTGGATTCCTTTTATTTCTTTTTCTTCTCTGATTGCTGTGGCTAGGACTTCCAGGTTTATGTTGAATAATAGTGGTGAGAGTGGACATCGTTGTCTTGTTCCTGATTTTAGAGGAAATGCTTTCAGTTTTTCACCATTGAGAATGATGTTTGCTGTGGGTTGGTTGTATATGGTCTTTATTATGTTGAGGTAGGTTCCATCTATGCCCA
>NW_020838697.1:0-10403 GCF_003676395.1 Aethalodelphis obliquidens
AGAAGAGAAAAAGAAAGGGACTGAGAAAATATTTGAAGAGATTATAGTTGAAAACTTCCCTAATATGGGAAAGGAAATAGTTAATCAAGTCCAGGAAGAACAGAGAGTCCCATACAGGATAAATCCAAGGAGAAATACGCCAAGACACATATAAATCAAACTGTCAAAAATTAAATACAAGAAAACATATTAAAATCAGCAAGGGAAAAACAACAAATAACACACAAGGGAATCCCCATAAGGTTAACAGCTAATCTTTCTGCAGAAACTCTGCAAGCCAGAAGGGACTGGCAGGACATATTTAAAGTGATGAAGGAGAAAAATCCTGCAACCAAGATTACTCTACCCAGCCAGGATCTCATTCAGATTTAATGGAGAAATTAAAACCTTTACAGACAAGCAAAAGCTAAGAGAGTTCAGCATCACCAAACCAGCTTTACAACGAATGCTAAAGGAACTTCTCTAGGCAAGAAACACAAGAGAAGGAAAAGACCTACAATAACGAACCCAAAACAATTAAGAAAATGGGAATACAAACATACATATCGATAATTATCTTAAATATAAATGGACTAAATGCTCCCACCAAAAGACACAGATTGACTGAATGGATACAAAAACAAGACCCATATATATGCTGTCTATAAGAGACCCACTTCAGACCTAGAGACACATACAGACTGAAAGTAAGGGAATAGAAAAAGATACCAAAAGAAAGCTGGAGTAGCAATTCTCATATCAGAAAAATAGACTTTAAAATAAAGACTATGAGAAGAGACAAAGAAGGACACTACATAATGATCAAGGGATCGATCCAAGAAGAAGATATAACAATTGTAAATATTTATGCACCCAACATAGGAGCAACTCAATACATAAGGCAAATACTAACAGCCATAAAAGGGGAAATAGACAGTAACATATTCATAGTACGGGACTTTAACACCCCACTTTCACCAATGGACAGATCATACAAAATGAAAATAAACAAGGAAACACAAGCTTTAAATGATACATTAAAAAAGATGGACTTAATTGATATTTATAGGACATTCCATCCAAAAACAACAGAATACACATTTTTCTCAACTGCTCATGGAAAATTCTCCAGGATAGATCATATCTTGGGTCACAAATCAAGCCTTGGTTAATTTAACAAAATTGAAACTGTATCAAGTATCTTTTCTAACCACAACACTATGAGGCTAGATATCAATTACAGAAAAAGATTTGTAAAAAATACAAACACATGGAGACTAAACAATACACTACTTAATAAATAAGTGATCACTGAAGAAATCAAAGAAGAAATCAAAAAATACCTAGAAACAAATGACAATGGAGACATGACGACCCAAAACCTATGGGATGCAGCAAAAGCAGTTCTAAGAGGGAAGTTTATAGGAATACAATCCCACCTTAAGAAACAGGAAACATCTCGAATAAACAACCTAACCTTGCACCTAAAGCAATTAGATAAAGAAGAACAAAGACCCCCCAAAGTTAGCAGAAGGAAAGAAATCATAAAAATCAGAAATAAATGAAAAAGAAATGAAGGAAACGATAGCAAAGATCAATAAAACTAAAAGCTGGTTCATTGAGAAGATAAACAAAATTGATAAACCATTAGCCAGACTCATCAAGAAAAAAAGGGAGAAGACTCAAATCAATAGAATTAGAAATGAAAAAGGAAAAGTAACAACTGACATTGCAGAAATACAAAAGATCCTGAGAGATTACTACAAGCAACTCTATGCCAATAAAATGGACAACCTGGAAGAAATGGACAAATTCTTAGAAATGCACAACCTGCCAAGACTGAATCAGGAAGAAATAGAAAATATGAACAGACCAATCACAAGCACTGAAATTGAAACTGTGATTAAAAATCTTCCTACAAACAAAAGCCCAGGACCAGATGGCTTCACAGGTGAATTCTATCAAACATTTAGAGAAGAGCTAACACCTATCCTTCTCAAACTCTTCCAAAATATAGCAGAGGGAGGAACACTCCCAATCTCATTCTACGAGGCCACCATCACCTTGATACTAAAACCAGACAAGGATGTCACAAAAAAGAAAACTACAGGCCAATATCACTGATGAACATAGATGCAAAAATCCTCAACAAAATACTAGCAAACAGAATCCAATAGCACATTAAAAGGATCATACACCATGATCAAGTGGGGTTTATTCCAGGAATGCAAGGATTCTTCAATATATGTAAATCAATCAATGTGATAAACCATTTTAACAAATTGAAGGAGAAAAACCATATGATCATCTCAATAGATGCAGAGAAAGCTTTCGACAAAATTAAACACCCATTTATGATAAAAACCCTCCAGAAAGTAGGCATAGAGGGAAGTTTCCTCAACATAATAAAGGCCATATATGACAAACCCACAGCCACCATCATCCTCAATGGTGAAAAACTGAAAGCATTTCCACTAAGATCAGGAACAAGACAAGGTTGCCCACTCTAACCACTATTATTCAAAATAGTTTTGGAAGTTTTAGCCAGAGCAATCAGAGAAGAAAAGGAAGTAAAAGGAATCCAAATCGGAAAAGAGAAGTAAAACTGTCACTGTTTGCAGATGACATGACACTATACATAGAGAATCCTAAAGATGCCACCAGAAAACTACTAGAGCTAATCAATGAATTTGGTAAAGTAGCAGGATACAAAATTAATGCACAGAAATCTCTGGCATTCCTATACACTAATGTTGAAAAATCTGAAATCAAGAAAACACTCCCATTTACCATTGCAACAAAAAGAATAAAATATCTAGGAATAAACCTACCTCAGGAGGCAAAAGACCTTTATGCAGAAAATTATAAGACACTGGTGAAAGAAATTAAAGATGATACAAATAGATGGAGAGATACACCATGTTCTTGGATTGGAAGAATCAACATTGTGAAAAAGACTCTACTACCCAAAGTAATCTACAGATTCAATGCAATCCCTATCAAACTACCATTGGCATTTTTCACAGACTTAGAACAAAAAATTTCACAATTTGTATGGAAACACAAAAGACCCCGAATAGCCAAAGCAATCTTGAGAACGAAAAATGGAGCTGGAGGAATCAGGCTCCCTGATTTCAGACTATACTACAAAGCTACAGTAATCAAGACAGTATGGTACTGGCACAAAAACAGACATATAGATCAATGGAACAGGATAGAAAGCCCAGAGATAAACCCACACACATATGGTCACCTTATTTTTGATAAAGGAGGCGAGAATGTACAGTGGAGAAAGGACAGCCTCTTCAATAAGTGGTGCTGGGAAAACTGGACAGGTACATGTAAAAGTATGAGATTAGATCACTCCCTAACACCATACACAAAAATAAGCTCAATATGGATTAAAGACCTAAATGTAAGACCAGAAACTATCAAACTCTTAGAGGAAAACATAGGCAGAACACTCTATGACATAAATCACAGCAAGATCCTTTTTGACCCACCTCCTAGAGAAATGGAAATAAAAACAAAAATAAACAAATGGGACCTAATGAAACTTCAAAGCTTTTGCACAGCAAAGGAAACCATAAACAAGACCAAAAGACAACCCTCAGAATGGGAGAAAATGTTTGCAAATGAAGCAACCGACAAAGGATTAATCTCCAAAATTTATAAGCAGCTCATGCAGCTCAATAACAAAAAAACAAACAACCCAATCCAAAAATGGGCAGAAGACCTAAATAGACATTTCTCCAGAGAAGATATACAGACTGCCAAAAAACACATGAAAGAATGCTTAATGTCATTAATCATTAGAGAAATGCAAATCAAAACTACAATGAGATATCATCTCACACCAGTCAGAATGGCCATCATCAAAAAATCTAGAAACAATAAATGCTGGAGAGGGTGTGGAGAAAAGGGAACACTCTTGCACTGCTGGTGGGAATGTGAATTGGTACACCCACTATGGGGAACAGTATGGATGTTCCTTAAAAAACTACAAATAGAACTACCATATGACCAAGCAATCCCACTACTGGGCATATACCCTGAGAAAACCATAATTCAAAAAGAGTCATGTACCAAAATGTTCATTGCAGCTCTATCTACAATAGCCCGGAGATGGAAACAACCTAAGTGTCCATCATTGGATGAATGGATAAAGAAGGTGTGGCACATGTATACAATGGAATATTACTCAGCCATAAAAAGAAATGAAATTGAGCTATTTGTAATGAGGTGGATAGACCTAGAGTCTGTCATACCGAGTGAAGTAAGTCAGAAAGAGAAAGACAAATACTGTATGCTAACATATATATATGGAGTTTAAGAAAAAAATGTCATGAAGAACGTAGGGGTAAGACAGGAATAAAGACACAGACCTACTAGAGAATGGACTTGAGTATATGAGAAGGGGGAAGGGTAAGCTGTGACAAAGTGAGAGAGAGGCATGGACATATATACGCTACCAAACGTGAGGTAGATAGGTAGTGGGAAGCAGCTGCATAGCACAGGGAGATCAGCTCAGTGCTTTGTGACCGCCTGGTGGGGTGGGATAGGAAGGGTGGGAGGGAGAGAGACGCAAGAGGGAAGAGATATGGGAACATATGTATGTGTATAACTGATTCACTTTGTTATAAAGCAGAAACTAACAAAAAAAATGTTACCATAAAATGCTTTTTAAAATAAAATAAAATAAAATAAAAAGAAAATCAGTTTCCTGAGAGCTGAGTTGTTGATGTAACCTCCTATATATTCTGGACCCTGTGAAAGCAGAAAAATACAAACAATTTAATCACACAGGAGAGATAACAGAATTGGAAATGGAGACAAAGTCAGAATTAACACAAAAGACAAGTATGTGTGAAGAAAAGATGATAACTCATAATTATGCAAAATACAGGACCAGCATCATAATATAGCTTGAAGAGTCAACCCATCAACACAGAAGCAAAGATTATGAGATGAAAATGTAAAACAATCAGAAAGGAGCCCTTGAGTCCTAAGTTTCTTTTTTAATTAAGCAATTGCAACCTGCATACAACTCCTGGTTATGTAGGTTTGTGCATGTGTGTGTGTAAGGAGAGCACTGTATGGGGGAAGGCAGGGGTGTGACCATTCCCAGGAGATCCTACAACACCCTGTGTAAAGAGGCACAGCTGGACAGCTGCTCCCATGGGAGCCCCACAAGGAAGAAAGCGACTAGAGGCAGATGGTTACAGAAATGAGCCAAACCTGAGGCCAAGACTCATCTCATCCACTCTTGGTGGCTCTGTAGAATGTGACTCAGTTTATCCTTTATTACCACCACAGAGGTTAGCGAGTCCTGCTGCAGGTCCTCTGAACTCTGTTCTTACACCATAAGGCAGTCGACCTAAGGTCAGACAACAGCGGACACACATCTTCCCTGTGCATCACACATTACTCAAAACTGCTGGCCTCCAGGGATTTTGCAAAAATTGTCTTGGATTTGCACACAACACTGGGGAGAGGCAGGTGGGGCCGCCATCCATTCAGGTGATGGCCATTGTTCCCAGAGTGTCCTGCGGGAATAGAGAGGCAGAGGCCAGACTTAAAGGGAGACAGGGTTGCCTCTGGGAATGCAAGGGAATGGATCAAATCAGAAGGGCTGGGGAAGACGATGAGCAAAACTGAGCAGCAAGACAAATACCTAGGATAGGTGAGAACAACACACCCAAGTGCTAGGTATCCAGGGCTGAATTATTCAGGTCTGCATCTGAAAAATGGGCTATGCCTGGAGGCTGCCACCTAAAGGAGCCAGAGTAGAGTTTGGCTGGGACAAGATGGTGGAGTAGAAGGACTTGAACTCCCCTCCTCTCACGAAAACACCAAAATCACAACTGCTGAACAGCCATCATCAAAAAAGACTAGAACCTACCAAAAAAGATACTCTACATCCACAGACAAAGAAGAAGCCATAATGAGACAGTAGGAGGAGCACTTTTGTGATATACTCAAATCCCATACCCGCCAGGTGGGTGACCCACAAACTGGAAGATAATTATATCACAGAGGTTCTCCCATAGAAGTGAGAGTTCTGAGCCCCATGTCAGGCTCCTCAGCCTGGGGGCTGGCATCAGGAGGAGGAGACTGAGAGCATTTAACTTTGAAGGCAAGTGGGGCTTGAGAGCAGGAGTTCCACAGGACTGGGTGAAACAGAAACTCTACTCTTGGAGGGCATACACAAGGTTTCACATGCACTGGGACCCAGGGCAAAGTAGTGACTCCATAGGAGCCTGGGCCAGACCTACCTGCAGGTCTTGGAGGGTATCCTGGGGAGGCAGGTCGGCTGTGGCTCACCATGGGGATAAGGACACTGGTGGCAGAGGCCCCAGGGAATATTCATTGATGTGAGCTCTCCTAGAGGTGGCCATTTTGGCACTGAGACCTGGTCCCACCCAACAGCCTGCAGGCTCCAGTGCTAGGATGCCTCAGGCCAAACAACCAACAAGGAGGGAACACAGCCCCACTCATAAGCAGACTTAGGTTGCCTAAGGTTGACTAAGTTTGCCTAGTCATTCTGAGCCCACAGTCACTTCTTAACACACCACTTGACATGGCCCTGCCCACCAGAGGGACAAGACCCAGCTCACCCACCAGTGGGCAGGCATCAGTCCCTCCTACCAGGAAGCCTGCACAAGCCCCTGGACCAAACCAACCCGCCAGGGGGCAAACACCAGAAGCAAGAGGAACTACAATCCTGCAGCCTGTGGAACGGAGACCACAAACACAGAAAGTTAGACAAAATGAGATAGCAGAGAAATATGTTCCAGGTGAAGGAACAAGATAAAACCCCAGAAGAACAACTAAGTGAAGTGGAGATGAGCAATATACTTGTAAAAGAATTCAGAGTAATGATAATAAAGATGATCCAATATCTCAGAAAAAGAATGGAGGCACAGACTGAGAAGATACAAGAGATGTTTAACAAAGAGCTAGAAGATTTGGGGGCTTCCCTGGTGGTGCAGTGGTTGAGAGTCCGCCTGCCGATGCAGGGGACCCAGGTTCATGCCCCTGTCTGGGAAGATCCCACATGCCGCAGAGCGGCTGGGCCCGTGAGCCGTGGCCGCTGAGCCTGCGCATCCGAAGCCTGTGCTCTGCAACAGTGATAGGCCCGCGTACTGCAAAAAAAAAAAAAAAAAAAAAAAGCTAGAAGATTTAAAGAACAGAGTGAACAATACAACAACTGAAACGATAAATACACTAGAAGGAATCAATAGCAGAATAAATGAGGCAGAAAGAATAAGTGAGCTGAAGACAGATCAATGGAAATCACAGTTGGGGAAGAGAATAAAGAAAAAAGAATGAAAAGAAATGAGGACAGTCTAAGAGAATTCTGGGACAAGATTAAATGCACCAACACTTGCCTTATAGTGGTCCTAGAAGAACAAGAGAGGGAGAAAGGGCCTGAGAAAATATTTGAAGAGATAATAGCCAAAAACTTCCCTAACATGGGAAAGGAAACACTCAAGTCCAAGAAACACAGGATCCCATACAGGATAAACCCAAGGAGGAACATATTAATCAAACTGACAAAAATTAAAGACAAAGAGAAAATATTAAAAGCAACAAGACAAAAGCAACAAATAACATACAAGTGGGACTTCCTGGTGGTGCAGTGATTAAGAATCCGCCTGCCAATGCAGGGGACGTGGGTTCAATCCCTGGTCCGGGAATATCCCACATGCCGCAGAGCAACTAAGCCTGTGCACCACAACTACTGAGCCTGCACTCTAGAGCCTGTGAGCCACAACTACTGAGCCCACACGCCGCAACTACTGAAGCCCATGTGCCTAGAGCCCATGCTCCGCAACAAGAGAAGCCACCACTATAAGAAGCCCACACACCAGAATGAAGAGTAGTCCCTGCTCACCACAACTAGAGAAAGCCTGTGCACAGCAACGAAGACCCAACACAGCCAAAAATAAATAAAAATTAAAAAAAAAAACCATACAAGGGAATCCCCATAAGGTTATCACCTGATTATTCAGCAGAAACTCTGCAGGCTAGCAGGGAGGTGCACAATATATTTAAAGCAATAAAAGGGAAAATCCTACCACCAAGAATACTCCACCCAGCAAGGCTTCTGTTCAGATCTGATGGGGAAATCAAAAGCTTTACAGACAAGTAAAAGCTAAGAGAATTCAGCACCACCAAAACAGCTTTACAACAAATGCTAAAGGAACTTCTCTAGACAAAGGGGGAAAACAAAGAGGCCACAACTAGAAACAAGAAAATCACAAATGGGAAAACTCACTGGTAAAGTAAACATACAGTGAAAGCAGGAAATCATCCATACACAAATATGATATCAAAACCAGCAACCGTGAGGAGAATATGAATGCAGAAAATGGGAACTGCATTTGAAATTAAGAGATCCACAACTTAAAACAAACTCGTATATATATAGACTGCTTTATCAAAACCTCATGGGAAATGCAAGCCAAAAAACTACAATAGATACACAAAGAAAAACAAAAAAGCAACCCAAACATAATACTAAAAATGGTCATCAAACCACAAGAGAAGAGAACAAAAGAGGAAGGGAACAAAAAGACCTACAAAAACAAACCCAAAACAATTAAGAAAATAAATGGCAATAGGACACACACATCAATAATTACCTTAAATGTAAATGGATTAAATGCTCCAATCAAAAAACATAGACTGGCTAAATGAATATAAACAAACAAACCAAAAAACACAACACTAAAGATAGTCATCAAATCACAAGAGAAGAGAACAAAAGAGGAAGGGAAGAAAAAAGACCTACAAAGAAAAATCCAAAGTAGTTAACAAAATGGCAGTAAGAACATACATATAGATAATCACCTTAAATGTAAATGGATTAAATGCCCCAACCAAAAGCCAGGCTGAATGGATACAAAAATAAGACCTATATATATGCTGTCTACAAGAGACCCACTTCACATCTAGGAACACATACAGAATGAAAGTGAGGGGATGGAAAAAAGGTATTCCATGCAAACGGAAATCAAAAGAAAGCTGGAGTAGCAATACTCATATCAGAAAAAAATAGACTTTAAAATAAAGACTGTTACAAGGAACAAAGAAGGAAACTACATAATGATCAAGGGATCAATCCAAGAAGAAGATATAACAAGTGAAAATATATATGCACCCAACATAGAAGCACCTCAATATGTAAGGCAAATGCTAACAGCAAAAAAAAAAAAAAAAAAAAGAGAGAGAGAAATCAACAGTAACACAATAATAGGGGGGGACTTTAACACCCCACTGATATCAATGGACGGATCATCCAGACAGAGAATCAATAAAGAAACATCAGCCTTAAATGACACATTAGATCAGATGAACTTAAATGTTATTTATAGAGCATTCCATCCAAAAGCAGAAGAATGCACATTCTACTCAAGTGCACATGGAACATTCTCCAGGATAGATCATGTGCTGGGCCACAAAGCAAGCCTCGGTAAATTTAAGAAAACTGAAATCAGGACTTCCCTGGTGGTGCAATGGTTAAGAATCCGCCTGCCAATGCAGAGGATGCAGGTTTGAGCCCTGGTCCAGGAAGATACGACATGCCATGGAACAACTAAGACCGTGCACCACAACCACTGAGCCTGAGCTCTAGAGCCCACGTGCTACAACTACTGAAGTCTGCGTGCCTAGAGGCTGTGCTCTGCAACAAGAAAAGCCACCGCAATGAGAAGTCCACGCACCACAACCAAGAGTAGCCCCTGCTCACCACAACTAGAGAAAGCCCATGCATAGTAACCAAGACCCAATGCAGCCAAAGATAAATAAATAAGTAAATAATAATTTTAAAAAAGAAAACTGAAATCATATCAAGCATCTTTTCTGACCAAAACACTATTAGATTATAAATGAACTAAAAGAAAACAACTGTAAAAACCAGAAACACTTGGAGGCTAAACAATATGTTACTAAACAACCAATGGATCACTGAAAAAATCAAAGAGGAAATAAAAAACACTTAGAGACTTCCGGCAAGATGGCGGAAGAGTAAGACGCGAAGATCACCTTCCTCCCCACAGATACACCAGAAATACATCTACGCGTGGAACAACTCCTACGGAGCACCTACTGAATGCTGGCAGAAGACCTCAGACCTCCCAAAAGGCAAGGAACCCCCCACGTACCTGGTTAGGGCAAAAGAAAAAACTAAACAGAGACAAAAGGATAGGGACGGGTCCTGCACCAGCGGGAGAGAGCTGTGAAGGAGGAAAAGTGTCCACACACTAGGAAGCCCCTTCGCGGGTAGAGACTTCGGGAGGCGGAGTGGGGGAGCTTGGGAGTCGCGGAGGAGAGCACAGCAACAGGGGTGCGGAGGGCAAAGCGGACAGATTGCAGCGCAGAGGATCGGGCCGACCGGAACTCACCAGCCGAGAGGCTTG
>NW_020838698.1:0-10378 GCF_003676395.1 Aethalodelphis obliquidens
TTCTCTAGAAATTTGTATGAGTTTTGTATCAACCAGAGATTGAGGGACAAACCACCATAGACTGTGCCACAGAGTGTATCAAATGGAGAGACACTCAGCCTCCAGGCCCCTTGTTGCCACTCAAAGAGTTTGCGCTCAGTTGCCCCTGCAGTTCCCATCACTGTGTCACTCAGAGCACAGTAGTACACAGCCGAATCTGAATCTTGGACTGAGGCTTTCTCCAAGTGGAAGGATTTTGATTCTTTGTGGTATGTGGCTTCAAACTCCTTATTGGTTCCCTTCTCATTGTCCTTCATGGCTTTCAGAAGGACCTGTGGACCTTCTCCAGGATATTGAACATACCAGAAAGTAATGGGGTACCCAGTGGTTGAATAAGTGCAATTTATGGTCAAGGCAGCCCCTTCTGGAAGAGTCATTTGGCCATCCATCTGGGTCACTGAGTCTTCACGGGTTTGTCCTGGGGAAAAATAAAAGAGTTCTGTATCATCTTGGGCCTAAAGCTCTGGGATAAAATTATGATTAAAGGTTTTGTTGGCATAACAGAAGAAGGAATCCAAATTTTTAGAGGCATTTTGCTTACCAAGCACTAAGAGTATCACAGTCACTAAGCCTGGAGAAGAGTTCATCTCTAGAGTGTCTCCTGAATAATGTCCTTGACTCTTCACATGAAGAAATATTGAAGTCAGTGAAGTGATAAACTTAAGCCTAGTTTCAGACAGGAAATGTGTTTGTGTTAGGAAACTGCACCCCCTGGTGGAAAGACACTGAAATGGGATGCACGTTTCCTGGTCTCCTCAAGTCAGAAAAATGTTATCCTTGACTTTATTCATGAGGTACATGCCAGTCTTCAGGTGGTGCTTGGAAATCTGATCAAGAGCTGTCATAACTTCTCAGGTCTGTTTTGCTCTTAGGACACTACCTGACATGGAAGTTCTTTAACAGAGCATCCCAGGTATTTCTGCAGCTGAGAAAATAACAGTTCTCTTAAGCACTTTATATAGTACTTTATATTCTCAGGTATCCATGGTGGGCCAGCCTATAATCCACTGAATGTCAGAAAAGAATCTGAGGTTGATTACAGAGGACGTAATAAGAAGCCAAATCAGTACTGAGTGAATCTCTGTGTTTCAGCATTGTACCCCAATTTATAGAGCAACAGTGACTGACATGTATTCCATGCTCACTAAATATTTGTTATACCAAACAAAACTAATGAATCAAGGGTCACTGATTGAGGAATCACTACTACTTGAAATATAATATTTTATCGGTCCCAAAATAATATCTGTTTAATAAAATCTTTTCAGAGGAAAAAGCCACACTATCTTATCAATAGTCAAAGAATCCTGAATTTCAGAATCATTAAAATGTGAAAACAAAAGAAATATCATAATTGAAATGATCAAATCCTTATAGAATGGTCTGAGATCAATGTCTTATTCTCCTACTATTTTCTTGACTCCAAGATAAAAGGGTTGGCCTATGTGAATCAGACAAGTACTAATCTTATACTCTTAGTGAATAACCTCAAGGATGCTTTCTGTTACCATCCATCGGCCATATTTTATTGCCAAACTTTAATCAAATAATTTTCCTCCACTGGGTTAGGAACTCTAAAGATGTGGATTTGTTTCAAAAGCCTCGAGCATGAGTTAGGACTCTCTTTTTTCCCAGCTTTTCAAATTATTAAAGACACAGCTGATATTCATACAACAGCTAATAAAAGAATCAATGTGTAAGTGATTTAAAATTACAGATTCTGGGATCCCACAACTAACTTCATGAATCATACTTTCCAGGATTGAGACCCACAACTGTGTAATTTTTTTTTTTCCCTTGGCCCTGCTGCACAGCTTGTAGGCTCTTAGGTCCCCACCCAGGGATTGAATCCGGTCTCTCAGCAGTGAAAGTGCGGAGTCCTAACCACTGGACTGCCAGGGAATTCCCACAAGTGTGTAATTTTTTAAAGCTCCCCGATGGTTTTGTTGCAGCCAGTCTGATGCCAGTTTATAAGATTTCATTTGTGATCAGTGTCCTAGACCGAGATGGTCATCAAAGATTAGGGAGTAGGACTTCCCTGGTGGCGCAGTGGTTGAGCGTCCGCCTGCCGATGCAGGGGACACGGGTTCGTGCCTTCGTCCGGAAAGATCCCACATGCCGCGGAGCGGCTGGGCCCGTGAGCCATGGCCGCTGGGCCTGTACGTCCGGAGCCTGTGCTCCGCAACGGGAGAGGCCACAACAGTGAGAGGTCCGAGTAACGCAAAAAAAAAAAAGTAAGATTTTTTGAGTTAAAAATTTTTCAGACTTTTAAAATGATTTTTATTGGAGTATAGTAGATTTACAATGTTGTGTTAGTTTCTGCTGTACAGCAGAGTGAATCAGTTATACATGTACATATATCCACTCTTTTTAGATTCTATTCCCATGTAAATCATTACACTCTTTTTTAGATTCTATTCCCATGTAAGTCTATTCCCATGTAAGTATTCAGTAGAGTTCCCTATGCTATACAGTAGGTTCTTATTAGTTATCTATTTTATATATAGTAGTGTTATATGTCAATCCCAATCTCCCAGTTTATTCCTCCTCCCCATTTCCCCCTTGGTAACCATAAGTTTGTTTTCTACATCTGTGACTCTACTTCCGTTTTGTAAATAGGTTCATTTGTACCTTTTTTTTTTAGATTGAACATATAAGCAATATCATATAATATTTGTCTTTCTCTGTCTGACTTACTTCACTCAGTATGACAATCTCTAGGTCCATCCATGTTGCTGCAAATGGCATTATTTCATTCTTTTTTATGGCTGAGTAATGTTCCATTGTATGTATGTACCACATCTTCTTTATCTATTCCTCCATTGGTGAACATTTAGGTTGCTTCCATGTCCTGGCTATTGTAAATAGAGCTGCAATGAACACTGGGGTGCATATGTCTTCCTGATTTATGGTTTTCTCTGGATATATGCCCAGAAGTGAGATTGCTGGATCATATGATAGTTTTATTTTTAGTTTTTTAAGGAACCTCCATACTGTTCTCCATAGTAGCTGTATCAATTTACATTCCCACCAGCAGTGTAGGAGGGTTCCCTTTTCTCCACACCCTCACCAGCATTTATTGTTTGCAGATTTTTGGATGAAGGCCATTGTGATCAGTGTGAGGTGATACCTCATTGTAGTTTTTGTTTTGTTTTGTTTTGTTTTTTGTGGTACTTGGGCCCCTCACTGTTGTGGCCTCTCCTGTTGTGGACCACAGGCTCTGGACGCGCAGGCTCAGCAGCCATGGCTCACGGGCCCAGCCGCTCCGTGGCATGTGGGATCTTCCCGGACCGGGGCATGAACCTGTGTCCCCTGCATCGGCAGGCGGACTCTCAACCACTGCCCCACCAGGGAAGCCCCCCTCATTGTAGTTTTGATCTGCATTTCCCTAATAATTAATGATGTTGAGCATCTTTTCATGTGCCTCTTGGCCATGTGTATGTCTTCTTTGGAGAAATGTCTATTGAGATCTTCCACCCATTTTTTTGACTGGGATGTTTGGTTTTTTGACATTGAGCTGCATGAGCTGTTTGTATATATTGGAGAATAAGCCCTTGTTTGTGCATTCACTGGCAAATATTTTCTCCCATTCTGTGTCTTGTCTTTTCATTTTGTTTACGGTTTCCTTTGCTGTGCAAAAGCTTTAAGTTTCATTAGGTTTCACTTGTATATTTTTGGTTTTATTTTCATTACTCTAGGCGGTGGACCAAAAAAGGTCTTGCTGTGATTTATATCAGAGAGTGTTCTGCCTATGTTTTCCTCTAAGAGTTTTATATTATTTGGTCTTACATTTAGATCTTTATTTTCATGTATGGTGTTAGAGACTGTTCTAATTTCATCCTTTTACACGTAGCTGTCCAATTTTTCCAGCACCACTTAAAAATGAAGGGACTGTATGACATTCCTTTTAAGATTTCTACTCTACACAACTGCTTTTGAAATGCAAATATAAGAGGCAGTTACAATACAAGATCACTTAGCAACCACCCATTACCATTCATATTTTAAGACACTGAGAAAATGGGATTAGAGGTAGAAGGAGGAAATTTGAGGGAAGGAGTATTTGGGATTGTGTAACACTGATTGAAAAAGAGGGCCTGGAGGTGTCCAAAATGTGCCACATGATGGCAAAAATACTTTTGAAGGAGTGGTGCAGTGAAGGGCAAGAGCAGAGAAACAAGATAATTCATAGTCTGCTTCTCACAATGTCCTTTTCAGAGCCACTAATTATTGATCTTTTTGTGGATAAGACTGATGGGAGGCAGGTAAAACTTACATTATGGTAATTCAGCTGTTCCATGCTAGAGGTGTTAATAGACAGAATGAGGATTAGCACAAAGTTTGTGACATATCAGGCACCTTAGAAAGTAAACAAGTGTACCATAAACTCAGCTAACAAAACTAAATTAAATGACTTCATTAAACGGTGTAAAACTGCATAATATTCAAAAAGAGGAAAATCACAAAAAGATTTCACAACCTTCCTTATTCAAAACAATACCTGTAATGTAATATATATTCAATAAATATTTAATGAACAAATTGAAAATCCAAAAATTCACGCATATTTTTACTAATTTTTGAATCAGATGTCTCTGAATTTCCTTAGTCAATTCTTCTAGCTCATTCTAATCACTAAATGGCATGGATTTTATGTGGCTATTTTTTGTCTTCAATAAAAAATTTGAACCCAAATTTTCAGGGATAAGGTTGTTTTTGATGAATGATAGCTCTAGACCTGGTCTACGAACCCAGAGAAATATGTTCTTAGAAGGAATGCTTTCCCTCTAACCCTACACCTGTGCTGCCACAGCCCTAACCACTTCCTGTCTGTGAAGGCAATTCCCTGCCCTGGTCCCTATAGCAGGCAGATGTATCAAGCAGAGCCCTGGGTTTTGGTATACCTGCCTCCAACACGCCTCTCACTGTGGGCTCACTCAGTGCACAGAAATACACTGCAGAGTCCTCCAGCTGTGAAGCTGAGATGGCAAGTTTGATGGATTTGTTTGCCTTCTGGAAATTCAGTGAGTAGCGACCTTCTGTTGCATTTTGCTGGTTATAAGAATCCTGACGAATAAGGAGAATCATCGCCCCACTGCTGGGCTGCTTGTACCAGTATAGACTATAAGTGAATTCATTTGTGTCATATATGCAATCCAGGGTCACAACCTCCTTCTCCTGCACTAATATTACTGGTTGGTCTTGAGTTACCTTCTGGGCAATACTGGATCCTAAAGAAAAAAAAGCAGAATCAGAAGTTTAAGAATAAGTACTTTGGAACAAAGAAATTCTGTTTTACACTCTAGTGCCCCTTCTTCCCAGGGTGCCCATAAACCACCTGTTCCCCCAGTCCTTAGGTCCTAGAGGGGTACAGTCCCACTGGGGCCATCCTTACCTAGCCACAATGAAGCCATGACCACCTTCAGAAGGCTGGAGAGAAGCATGTTTGAGGTCTTCCTCTAGATGGAAAGTGTCTTCTTCAATTTCAAGGCTCTGCAAGGTGAGGTGAGCCTGACAGGGTGAGGGAAGAATTGCTGAGCTATGTGTTGCTGCTGCCCCGCAACAGGAAACAGGGGTTTCCTGGAGGAGCAAGTTGATGTGGGTCATGTCAGCTTCTCTGTGGACTAGGTGAGAGTCTCACTCAACCCAGACTTCCTTTTGCATTAACCAGCTCTTCAACTGATAGCAATTACATCTGAAAATAAACACGAGGTAAATTTGTTATTGAAAGGGAGATTGATGATTCGACCAACTGCTGTGTTTAATCGTTGCGTCTGTGATGGAACTTATTTTAAAATACTACATATAATGGATTATGGAAACAACCTAAGATGTAATGATCATGTATCCTTACACCTATGTATGCTTTTCTTTCACCTAAGGTAGAAATAAATCACTTTATGTTAAGAAGGCAAATCTCTTTAGACTAGTTACTGCAGCTTTTTCAACCTATATATTGATATAGCAATCAATATAATTATTCACCACAACATCTGTCCAGTTACCTATCTTGGGACCTAATAGCAGGAGAAAAGATAATCTCCCTTTGCAGAAGACTAGAATGAAGCTTGCAGACATGGAGTCCTGTCACAGAGGTCCCCTTCTCTTCTCTGTTAGTTTTCACATCCCAACTCTGTTCAGAAAGGCCAAAATAGATGCCAGAGTTTGGTCATTAGGTTATCAAACCTTTGAATTTATATTTTTCCCATTAACTCAATTGGGACCCTAAAAGAGCCACAAGAAGCACCTATATTCTGTGCGCCCAGCTCTAAAGGGAATATATTGCAGGTGACATACACCTCCATAAGACAGCTGATCGTAAGTTCACCACTGATTGTAATGAACCTTTCTTTGTGTATGAATGTAAAAGGAAAGCCATGCCTAAGGATATTACTAAACAACATGGCAAACAACAAAGACCCATTGCCTATCATGGCCTACCCCTTAAAGTTCAACAAAACTTATACTCCTTGTCTCTAAGTAATTACAGCCTTGGCTAAATTGGTTGAAGCATCTTCAGATCTTGCTCGGAATCTCCATTTAAATCTGATGGTACTACATACAGTACAAATTGTTCTCCAATCTAAAACACTCAAACTTTGTCTACCAGTTAGTTGACTAATCATAAAATATTAATTTCTCCGCATATTATTCAAGTTTGTTACACTTCTCAATTAAAGGATCTCATGATTGTACTTCTGTTGTTCAAAATGCCTTCATGTCCGGAACAGATCTTTTGGACACTCTCATACAAAATTCTGAATTGACGTGTTTTTAAAATAATCTTACTTTAAATATTGAAAAGAAAAAATACCAAGCTGGTTATGCAATAGCTACTCTAAACTCCCTTTAAAACCAATCATTAGCAGGAGTAAAATTAACTCAAGTAGCTGAACTTGTGGATCTTTCTTGGGTATATTAAATTACAAAATGTATACATAGAGTGTTATTTATATCTATATATATATATATATTTTTTTTCTGGTACGTGGGACTCTCACTGTTGTGGCCTCTCCCATTGCGGGCCACAGGTTCCGGACGCGCAGGCTCAGCGGCCATGGCTCACGGGCCCAGCTGCTCCGTGGCATGTGGGATCTTCCCGGACCGGGGCACGAACCCGTGTCCCCTGCATCGGCAGGCGGACTCTCAACCACTGCGCCACCAGGTAAGCCCCAAGAACCTTCTTAACTACAAGTTAACACTAAGCAGATAGGTCAATTAAATGGAATAGCAAATCAATAATTAAACCTAATTGTATATGGAAATTTAGTATATATTAAAGATAGTATCTCAAATCAGTGGGGAGGAATGAGTTCTCAGTAAGTATATTGTGACAAGTGTGTTAGTGAGAGTGTCCCATTTTATTTTACTTAAAAAATTTTTTTTCTTTATTTGTATTGTATTGTATTATTTTTGGCTGTGCTTGCAAGGCATGTGGGATCTATTTCCCTGACCAGGAATTGAACCCATGCCCCCTACAGTGGAAGTGCAGAGTCCTGACCACTGGACTGCCAGGGCATTCCCTGTCCCATTTTAGACCAGTAGTCTTTAAACTGGGATTCCTATACGCTTGAAATTATATAAAGGTTTGCCAAGGTTTATGCAGGCATAGATAATTCTAATGGAATCTAGTCGTGTGTGTGTGTGTGTGTGCGTGTGTGTGTGTGTATGGGTTTGTGTATTAGAATTTTTTTCCCTAAAACTGCTTTAGAACATGCTTGAGATCCAGATATCATGCTGCCTCTTTCCCATTTCACTTTGCACTCTTAACTTTCCCTTAAAAAAAACCTCCACCATCCTGAATCTTACTATGGTACATTGCTCCAGAGTCTAAAATCTCCAAGGTACCAAAGAAGTAAGCAGTTCATTGGCTCCTGGCTTCTGAGGGAAAGTCCTGAACAGCTAGGCAAGAAATATTGCAAGGCAAGGAGATGTTTAACTAGGCAACAACCTCGACACAAGATTCCTTGATCTTATCTATCTATCTAACTATCTATCTATCTATCTATGTATCTGTCATCTTAGAATTCAGAAATGAACTGGTGGTCACTGAAACCCATCGTGTAACATCATTGTTTGAATTGAAAAACAAAGTCAAACTATTTATGAGAAAAAAATAAATCTTATGTGGCAGGTTTGTTTGACAATGTGGGGTATGGGAGAAACAGAAGAATTAAGGAGGAGTCCCTAGATTTCTGGTAAGGTGAATTATATTGCCATTTTTTTTTTGAGATGGAAGACAATGAGGGAAGAACCTATGGGGGGAAATCAGGCCTTATGTTAAGGATATGTTAGATGCCAATTAGATATCCAGTGTAGATGTGACATAGATTACAGTATATATGAGCCTGGCTTTCAATAGAGAAGGTTGGGATGAAAATGTAAATTTGTGTGTCATCAATGTATAAATAGTAATTAAAGCCATATCCCTAGATGAGATTGTAGGGGAGCTAAAGCTTTACCTGTTCCCTCTTAGGTTCTCCATCTGGACCTGAGAAGTAAGTTGACATACAACAGGTTAACAGGAGAAAAGCATAGAGATTTTATTTAATAATTTTTACATGTACATAGGGGTCCTCATAGAAAAATGAAGACCCAAAGTGGCTAGGCTTAAGTGCTTTTATACTAGTGGCCTATTTCGGGGTGGCATGTCCTGAACCCCTCCAAGATCATTTGAAGAGAATAAATGTTTGAGGACTGAGCTCTGAGAAAACACAACATGTAGACACCAGCAAGAGGAGGAAGATGTAGGAAAAGGAGACTGAGCAGGAGCGGTTTGCAAGGAAGAAGGCAAACCAGGAGAATGTGGAGTTCCAGGATCCAGGCAAAGATGGTGTTTCAGGGAGAGAATAGCCATAATGCCACGTTCTTCGGAGACACTCAATAAGATAAGGAATGGTAATGTATCATTGCATTTGTGGATATAAAACTCACTGGTGGGCTTCCCTGGTGGCGCAGTGGTAGAGAATCCGCCTGCCAATGCAGGGGACATGGGTTCGAGCCCTGGTCTGGGAGGATCCCACATGCCGCAGAGCAACTAGGCCCGTGAGCCACAACTACTGAGCCTGCGCATCTGGAGCCTGTACTCCGCAACAAGAGAGGCCACGATAGTGAGAGCCCCGTGCACTGCGATGAAGAGTGGCCCCCACTTGCTGCAACTAGAGAAAGCCCTCGCACAGAAACGAAGACCCAACACAGCCATAAATAAAAACATAAACAAATAAATAAAATTTAAAACTCACTGGTGACCTCAGCAAGAGTGATTTCAACGGAATGGTAGGGATGAAAATCTGACTGTAGTGGGTTCAAGTAACAAAGGTGTTAGGGAGTAGAGATGATACATTTAGAATACTTTTTGAAAATGTTTTTTTATTGTGGTAGAAGTCACATAATATAAAACATACTATTTTAACCGTATTTAACTGTACAGTTCAGTGGCACTAAGTACATTTACATCGTTGTGCAGCTCCCACCATCATCCATCTGCGGAATTTTTCACCTTCCTAAACTGAAACTCTGTCCCCACTAAACACTAACTCCCCATTCCCGAGACACAAGGAGCAAAAAGACTATAACCTGTTTTTACCCACTGAACCACTAATTCCAGTTCTAGGATGCTGTTCTAATAAAATGATGAGAAATTCAAATTCAAATTTTTATTTAAAGGCATATACTATAATGCTATTTAAAATGATGAAAAACTGGAAATAAATAATCAAGATATCCCCAAACAGGAAAATTATAAAGTTAAGTGTGGTATATCTATGGTGTAGAATAGTAATCAATTCAAAGTATGAATACAAGGTATTTTTAATGACAAAAGTGAGTGTTAATAAAAAGGACATAAAATTGTCTCTATAATATGATGTAACAACGTGCAAAATTGTGAAAAAGATAGAAATAAGTAAAAATAATGAGTGCTTGTCTATGTGGCAGAGTTGTGGATGTTTTCAGTATTTTTCTAATTTTTTCCCATCAGAAATTCATAAAACATACATAGGATTAACCTGGTTCATATTTACTATAATGAAGGTAGACCAGTGATGATCTGTATCTACATCACTCTAGTTATTTTGACTGAAAAATGCTTCTCAGCACCATAAATTCAGCTCATAAAATAGTACAAAACCAAAAGGCTCCCCCCCACCTTCTTCTGTATTAATTATGGATCTATTTGTTGTAAATGACAGAATCTCAACTCATGCTGGCTTGTTCCCAATGAGAGTATTTTGACTTTTGCCATTCCAGGCAGAGCTGGATATATAGGCTCTGATGATGCTCTCAGATCTGTCTTTCTTCATATCTCTGCATTGTCTTTCTCTATATTTTAGGCTAAGGT
>NW_020838699.1:0-7707 GCF_003676395.1 Aethalodelphis obliquidens
TTGCTGGGTACAGTAATCTTGGTTGTAGGTTTTTTTCTTTCATCACTTTAAGTATATCCTGCCACTCCCTTCTAGCTTGCAGGGTTTCCACTGAAAAATCAGCTGATAACCTTATGGGAATTTCTTTGTATATTAATTTTTTGTTTTTCTCTTGCTGTTTTTAATATTTTTCTTTGCATTTAATTTTTGTTAATTTGATGAATATGTGTACTGGTGTATTTTTCCTAGGTTTTATCCTGTATTGGGACTCTCTGTGCTTCCCGGATTTGGGTGACTCTTTCCCATGTTAAGGAAGTTTTCCACTATAATCTCTTCAAATATTTTCTCAGACCGCTTGTTTTTCTCTTCTTGTTCTGGGACGCCTATAATTTGAATGTTGGTGCATTTAGTATTGTCCCAGTGGCCTCTGAGATTGTCTTCAATTCTTTTCATTCTTTTTTTCTTTATTTTTCTCCTCAGCAGTTATTTCCACCATTTTGCCTTCCAGCTCACTTATTCGTTCTTCTGCTTCCGCTATTCTTTTACTGATTCCTTCTAGTGTATTTTTCATTTCAGTTATTGTGTTGTTCATCTCTGTTTGTTCTTTAGTTCTTCTAGGTCTTTGTTAAACACTTCTTGTATTTTCTCAATCCGTGCTTCCATTCTATTTCTGAGATTCTGAATCATCTTTGCTATCATTACTCTGAATTCTTTTTCAGGTAGATTGCCTATTTCCCTTTCATTTACTTGGTATTGTAGGTTTTTACCTTACTCCTTCAACTGTGACATATTTTTTTGCCATCTCATTTTTTTTTTTTTTAATGAGTAGGTTGTGTTCCTGTTTTACTGGTTGTTTGGCCCGAGGCTTCCAACACTAGAGTTTGTAGGCTATTGAGTAGAGATGGTCTTTGTGCTGAGATGAGGACCTCTGGGAGACCTCACTCTGAAGAATATTCCCTGGAGTCTGAGGTTCTCTGTTAGTCCAGTGGTTCAGACTCGGAGCTCCCATTGCAAGAGCTTCCGCCCGACCCCGAGGTCATGAATCAAGATCCCACAAGCCATGTGGGGCAGCAAAAAAAAGAAGAGTAACAAAGTAAAAATAAAATTAGACTAGGAAACTAACAGATTTATTAGAAAGAATGTAAAAATAAAAATGTATATGAATCACAACTGGAGTGTACATCAGTACCCTATAGTAAAAAAGAGGAGGAGGGAAAAGGAAAAAAAAAGGTGAGGGAGGGAAGGACTTGGCTGTGGAGAGCGAGGCCTAAGCAAGGGTGAAGTTTGGGTGGTGTATGGGGCCAATTCTCAGGACCCACAAGGCTGGAAAATGTCCTGAGGGCTGTGGGGGATGGGGCTTATACTCAAGGAACAGTAGGAACCCAGGCGTGCCACCCACCCCTGGTCTCAGAGGGTAGGGGACCTCACCTGGGAGCCCAGCAGGGGCAGAGCAAATGCCCTCCTCTCCTCTCCTGCTCCTCTGTTCTGGGGTCTGGGAGGGTCCCTCCTGCCTGCCTCTCTGATCTCCCAGGCCTCTCTCCTATGTCCCCAGGACCAATACAGTAGGGGGAAAAGGGGGCCTTGGAGGGCAGGGGACCAGCCTGGGAGCTCAGCAGGCTCCCTGTGCCCAAGTGAGTAGGGTAATCACCCTCTGCTCCTCTCCTGATCCTCCTGGATGGCCCCTCCTATCTGCCACTCCTGATCTCCCCAGCCTCCCTCCTATGTCCCCAGGACCCATGCGGCCTGGATGGGGCTTTGAGGGGAGGGGGAATTGGCTTGGGAACTCAGCAAGCTCCCCAGCCCAAGGGGCGCCAATGCTGTCTGGGCTCCACTTCTCCCCCATCGATCTGCCTGCATCCTACTCATTCACTCTGAGGTTCCTCCTGTCTCCTTGGGGGTCAGAGTCCCCTACCAGTGGCTGACAGGCACCCTAGTTGTGGGGAGAAGCTAACTCTGTGTGTTCCCACACTGCCATCTTGACTCCTCCCCTGTGCTTGGGATTTGAGGTACATAATTTACTTTGATATTTATAAGAAATCTAAAAACTCAGCTTTTATTTTCCTATTTACACAAACTTTCAGAAATGTGTGTTTTAACTTCAAAATATTTTATCACATTTTGTTATAATTACTAGTTTTATAACATTGTGGTAAGAAAATGTGATGTAAACCCTTATAATTTATCTGTTTTCAAGTGTGTTGCAATTTATTTTAAAATGTCCAAAGTATGTTGGAAAAATAGGAGACAGAAAGTGGATAGAGTGAGAACATAGTTACATAGAAAGAACAGTCTACAGTTTAGTAGTTAAATGACCTCAATTTCCTTTTTCTATTATCTTCTTATTATGTTGAAATTTTTTCCTTTTTCATACTATCATTGATTTCTTATTAACTTCTTTTTTACCTTCTTATCATTTTTTTCTAACACTCAATGGTTTCAGACTAATCATATCCCTAATTTAGACTGGTATATTTGTAAATATCAATTGACATTTCTTTCATTCTTCATCACTTTTTAAATAGTTTTTGTATATAATTATTTTTTTTAACATTTTTATCAAACATTTGGGTAATTTGTTTCTCTCTGTGTACATGTAGTTATTGCATCTTTAAAACTCAGACTTTATACTTTTGCTTTTGATTCAGGAATTTAACCAAAAAAAGGATTATTGCTGTGACATTTACAATCATATTACTGTTTCTTGTTGTCTTAGGGTCTCTAGTGTGGCTGTAATTTTTAGACTTTGTTTTTTACTTTCTTAGCAGTATTTTTTAATCTCACCTAAACCCATTTTTGCCTCATTATTCCTTTCTCATTCCAGCCTGTTCTTCCCATCTAATTAGTTATTGCTGTTTTATAGACATTATGTATTTTTATGTGATTATGACAACAAAAGTTTTCCTGAAATTCTTCCTAGGTCATTGAGTGTTTTTTTGACACATATGTACTGGGCTCCTATTTTCCAAAAATGATTCTAGGTCTTGGGGACTGATCAACTAGCAAGAAAAACTTGAGTTCTTACACTTGAGGAACTTGAATTCTGACAGGGGCAAGGGGGGCAATCAATAAAATATTTGGAAAATAAAAGAATAAACATAGTAGATAAAAATTCGTGTTATGAAAAAAGTCTAACAGATCAAGAGTTTTCATAGTACATTGGGGCAGTTGATGTGCAGTGGTCAGGTGCGGCCTCTGTGAGGAATGAAATTGAAGGAGTAAGCCAGGCGATTATGGGGGAAAGCCATTTCCAGACAAAGAAATATCCTGTGCAAAAGACTTAAGTCAGGTCTAGTATAAAATACATCTTCTCACCGTTGGAAAAATATTACTTTCATGTACATTTGCATCTTTACACTGTCAAAGTATCATTATTTAGTTTAATACAGTCTTTGCTCCAATTATCACAAACAAATGTAGAAATGCATTATCTCTTCTTTGGATGAACTTAATCTGGATACTTTATCACAATATTTTAAGGTATATCATGAACTACAATTTGTTAATATAAAACTTAAAGAGCCAGTTAAAAAATATGAAGTTGATTTTTTATCATTAGTTTAGAACAATTTTACATGCTTCCAATTAATTTAGAGATTACCAAAAAAGGGGCATTTAAAAAGCATTTGATCTTCAGAAAACCTTTACTAAGTAATTATAAGCTCTTAAGATCACTTTCCTTTAGGGCTTCCCTGGTGGCACAGTGGTTGATAGTCCGCCTGCTGATGCAGGGAACACGGGTTCGTGCCATGGTCCGGGAAGATCCCACATGCCGCGGAGTGGCTAGGCCCGTGAGCCATGGCCGCTGAGCCTGCGTGTCCAGAGCCTGTGCTCCACAATGGGAGAAGCTGCAACAGTGAGAGGCCTGCGTACCGCCAAAAAAAAAAGAAAAAAGAAAAAAAAAAATCACTCTCCTTTGAAAAGGAAAGCATGTGTTCTTTTGTGTAATCCATCTTAAACTTTAAAGTTTTTCATTCTGGGCAAAAGAAGTTTGCTCAATATTTTCCAAAATAAATATTTCTAGATGCACAGTAAGTTAGCAAAAGACGAGAATTTGAGCTATGTAAATTTTGAAAATTTTAGTGGATTATGTTTGTCACTAATTTCTAGTACTGAATCCTCTCACTAGATCTTTTTAGAACTGTATTTAGTTTTTTGCTGTTGTTGTTTCTTTTTTTTGCATATTGCCTTTATTTTGCAGAAAATGCTTTGCTCATTGTCTTTGGCTATTTTTTTCAGAAGAAAAATATTGCCCTTGTATGTTTAACAATACAAGAGGCAATTACATATGCTCAAAATAAACACATTCTATTGGGCAGAACAGTGAAATTTCCATTGCAGTTAAAATCTGTCCTCAACTATGAATTTATTATTTTGTCCCTAACAGCTTAACTATAAGTATGATAGCTGTCACAAAAGGGACCTGAAAACTACTCTGAAGAAACAAGGAATGCAATTGAAAGTATGCTTTTTATTTCACTAAATAAGACGAGTTGAGTTTATTAATTCTAGTGTGTCAAATCTTCTATATTCTGTAAGAGACACAAAAAAATAAGTTTCTGGATCTTAGCAAACAAAATTTTATTATGATCAAGTAATGGTGATTTAACAGTCCAACTGAGTTTTGTTTCCATACTTAAATTCATCTGTAGCATATAAACACAACATAGGACTACACTTGTGTTGCAGATGATGGGTGGGGTTATTTTTTTGATGAACAACAGGACATATATTCCTTTTCATATTTTAAAGTGAAGTTAATAAGATTTTTTTTTCTTTCTTGACCTATGAGACTGTCATTTTGTACCTAGATCAAATCCTGAGTAAAACTGGTAGACATAAAAAAAAAATAGTGTATATTTTAAGAAAAGGCTTTGGTTTACATGGAAGGTGGTGACAGGGATATCCATGAGGTTATGAGGCCAAGGTGTGATATTGGCTGTCAGGAATATCTGTGGCCACGATATGGTTCTTATAGAGTGAGAATCCTGAGGAGAAGGGACCTGAGATTATTTGGGTAAGATAGTGTTCACTGGGAAGGTCTGGACTCCCAGCCCATTAGGTAGTTATGCTGTCTGAGACCCTGGTGTGAAGGTGCTCTGCTAGCTGACCACAGGTTGGGGTAATGATGCAGTCCTGTTGTGCTCAGGAGTAACATGATAGTATGTACACACATGCTGAGGCTGGGCTAAGTTCATGGGATCAGATCATGGACAACTTGCAAATGAATTGTCAGAATAGGTTGGAGAATTTTTCCAATGAGTGTATGGGCTAAGTATGAGCTTGTCCAAGTGGGGAGGAGTCCTAGGCACAGCTTTGAGGACAGGGACAGGGATGTGTGAACTGTGGTTCCTCAGCATAGAGCATTTTTCACAGCCATGGGTGGAGAAAAGTGAGACAGGACCTCCAAACTGAGGATGGGGGTTGACGGCAGGTAGAAGGAACTGAGTCCAGGGATAAGCTACTTCCATTAGTAATACCCAGGTTGCTGTTTGTCTCTGGGTTCTTCCATTTTATCTTTGTGATCCCTGCTTCTTTTTGCATCACAGCAAGCCCTTGCAAATCAGTTTTATTTAGTTTTAAGAGCTGTAATCTCTTTCTGGTAAGCCTTGACAGATATGCATCGAGTCTTGAGAATGCCGTGGCTGGTAGTCATCCCCTGTAGACCCTCAACTCATACTATATGAATTTAGAGCTTTTATTTATGTAAGGAGTTCAATATGCACATATGAATTGGACTGACCCCCCAGGCACCCACTCTCTGTTCACACACTTCCAGAAGTGGTTGCTCTCCATCACAAAATCCAAGATAAAACAACACATGGTGTTCGGGTCCAGGCCAGACATACTCAATTTCAGCACTGGGAACATCCTCCTGCTGTTATTGGTGACCATCACCTGGTTGGTGAGCTCTCTGAAGTGCAGCCATATCTAACTTTTCTTGGTTGACACTGGGGTCACCCTTCTCCCTGCCAGCCTGTAGCTCTCACTTCAAGGAGCTCAGCTGGTGGTCCACTCTATTGCAGGCTATTCTACAAGTTCCGGACACCAAGGGAGATTGTCCTCTTGCTGACCCTTCTTCATGGCCCTCCAACCCAGACTTACTTACCCAAGAGCCATATTTAACTCCTTTCAACAGCCACTCTTCCAAGAAAAGGAGCAGCAAAGGTCCACAGTTCCCAGGCAGAGACCTGTGAGAAGACTTGAAGGTAGGGGAGGGGCAGAGGGGTGAAGATAGAGGATATTTCCCTTGAACTCCTGCAAGGCATGACTAAAGTAGCTCTTTGTGGCATTGGATTTGCTTTAAACAATTAAAAATCAGACTATTGACTAGCACCCAAATATTTATAAAATATACAAATAAAACTATTGATATCTTTGAAGCCCATTTTTAAACAAAAGGAACATTTTTAAATGTGCCAGGATATAAACTATGGGTACCTCAGGATTATTATAACTTTTCTATAACATTTTATTAGATCTTTATGGTGTTTTAAAAATGTTGGCCACTGATATTTGGAATTTGATAGGTATTTATAAAGTTTCCTCAAAGGATTCTTATGACAGCTAAAATTTTTGCCTATTTAGACAGACACTTTTGGCTGGCTACTCGGTAAAGTACCACATGCTGTGATTATTACTTTTTGTGCTTTCCAAGTCAACACCCAGATGCCTGTGAACCTGACCTGCACAGAGTAGTTATTTTGGCTCTTTAAACTGTCTGCCAAACTGTTGCAGTAGCTTTTTCATATGGGCAGATGGCCACTTCAGAACAAATCAAAATATAATATTTGGTCTCTGAACTTACTTTTGAATTCAAATCTTTGACTATGAATGCTAACTCAGATTGAATTTTGGGTTTGACTAATTGTTTTGATGTTCTTAGGCAGTTTTCATGAAACATATTTGATCAAATAACTTAACATGGACTTCACTTCTTATTAGTTGTATAATGTCCCTTCTGGTGTGTTAAATGCAATAAAAATTTGAGCATATATACTAATATGTAGCTCCTACCCAGCATATGATGAACAAAATATGTATTAACAGGAGACATCAATCCATTTCTGAGGTTATGCACGTAGTTTACTGCTGAAATGTGGTAAAACTTTAAAATTTGTAATTTCTGGTCAGAGTTTATGAGAAACATGAATATGAGCAAAATAAGTAAATTTAGTGTTTTTTTAACAAGGTAGGTATGACACAGACTTCAAACTATAACACAGATTTCAAGCAAACAAGGGTAATTACATTGATTTAAGCAGTTCTTTCTCATTTATTCATATTTTTTTGGTCTTAATTCAGACCTAGCTTAATTCACCCCTCCCTCCCTCCCTCCCTCCCTCCTTTCTTCCCTCTCTCCCTTCCTTCCTTCCTTCCTTCCTTCCTTCCTTCCTTCCTTCCTTCTTTCCTTCTTTCCTTCCCTTTCTTCTGTTCTTCTGCCTTTCTTTCTCCTATCTCTTTAAACTGCAGTCCTGAGTAAAATGGATGGTTTCAGATTAACCTAATTAATTACAACTAAATAGCCACTTATGTCATTAACCCAGGATACGTCCCTGGGCTACTCAGATCCAAATGTAGATTTCATATTTTCAATGGAACAATGTTTGTTAGAAAATATATTTCATATTATAATCTTTATAATGAGAAAAATGCTAATTAAAACCAAAACCATTAGTCACCTGTAAGATTTGAAATATATGAAAAGTTTGATAACACTCTGTTGGTGAG
>NW_020838699.1:7807-10353 GCF_003676395.1 Aethalodelphis obliquidens
AAGGAGGAAAAAGCAGTCTAATATTTTGTTTTTCAAAATGTAAAATGAGACAACATCCATGGAGAAGATTTTATCAATATCTAACAAAATCATATCTGTATTTGGCCTTTGATCTATCAATCCCTCTTCCAGGAATCTGTTCCAAAGATCCAAAAGTACACTGACATTAGTTTGAAATGACATGTGTCAAATGTTCTTCAATGTAACATTATTGGTACTAGTAACAAAATTGAAATCACCCCCAAAATCCAAAATTCTAACACCAAAATCCAACAGTTATATAAACTGCAATATATCTACACAGTGGATTACTATGTACTTGTGCAAAGCAGTTGGGAAGATCTCTAAAAAATGGATTAAATGGATTATATATTGTATATTTTGGAGTATAAATTGTTAAGTGATAAAAGGAAGTTGCAGAAAACTGTGTATAGTATGTCACCTTTTGTGTAAGAAACCCTCCCTTCCTTCCTTCCTTCTTTCCATCCTTCCTTCCACCCCTTTCTCTCTCTTTCATCTCTGTTTCTTTTCTTTATTATTTCACAGTTTGTGCTTTTTTTTTAATATTTGCAAAAATAAATAAGGGAAGGAGAGAAGAAAAACTCATAAAAATTGTTCCCTATAAGGTAACTGTCTCTCCATTCTGAAAAGTGAGACGTTGAAATCATCTACTATTATTGCACTTCTGTCTATTTTTCTAGTCAATTCTGTCAGTGTTTGTTTTATATATTTAGGTGCTCTGATGTTGCATGAATATATATTTGTAATTGTTATATCTTCCTAGTGATTTGACCTTTTATCATTATATAATGTCCTACTTTGTTTTTGTGATAGTTTTTTGTTCAAATTGACAATAAATTTTAAGCATAATTAACTGTCATTAGCACAAACTCATGAACTGTATCTTCGTTTTTCTCATTTTTTGAAACCTTATATTTATAATCATAGTTATTTATATTTGATAAATAAAATTATTTATAAAGAATTCAAGTTATAAGTAAATGGAAATGTATCATTCAATTTTTGTTTTCTTGCTAGTGGAGGACATTAAGCAAAACTAAGATTTTTAATTCATAAATATGGTAATAAAATTGAACATGTATTTAAAGTATTGAAATAGTATAACTGAAGAATAAAAGAAACATTATAATAAATGCTTTATTGTCATTAATGTTAAATTCTTTTGATTACTGAGTTTAATTGAAGATTTTAAAAATACACTATAAAAAATAAAAATACATTATAAATATATTTGCATTATAAATCTATATTTTAAAACTTGTAAATGTTGATAGAACTAATTGTCCTGTTGAATAATGAAACAGAGTTTCTCATCTAATTATTTAATTTTTATGATCCTTGTGAAATAACAGTTAACTATTTGAAATGTGCTATTCATGTTTGTATGTGTTTTACAGAAAGAAATTGTATTCTGTCATAGCTTACATTTCTAAATTCAAAAAGGCAAATATTTCAAGACCTTTATTATCTTGATCATTTTGACACATTTAAAAATCATCCAATTTTAACAAAGATGTCCTTACCAGGAAATGGTAAGTTCTACTGACAAGTTAAAACAAATGATCAATTATTATTTTTAATTATATTTGTTGCTGGGAAAAAGAAATTGTAGAAAAGTAGTCAGAGAAGAAGGATTATATCCTTTAATTTGTAATAAATTTATTTGTAAAGATGGGTGATGTGATGCCTAGCTGTGAAAATAAGTAACATGACAAGTAAATATTAAAGCCATGGAAGTGATCTAAAAATACCTGGATAATTATTGCAGATTATATAAATGTGGGTTTCTGGGGTAGGATTGGAGGTACCAGCCACTTTCCACTGGAAACAAAGCTTCAGTGACTTATATTCTATTGCCAGAAGAACTGGGGAATTTAAACATAGAAATAGAGTAATTGGATGATTTATTTCATAAGCATACATTTTTAAATGTTGCTGATGACTTTTCTTGAAAGTAAAGCCAGAAGGATTTCAAGATTCTTAACTGTAAATATTAGAAATGATTATTATAATACTTTCCATGATAAAATTATTTGAAACTTACTCTTGTATATTCCCAATGAAAGGTGATTCTTATTTTTTATTGTGGCTAATTTAATGAAATAATATTTTATACAAAACACAATTTTCCTAACTTGGAAATTATAATTAATTAAATTAAGAACACATTTGAGTTTTGAGTGTTGTCATTTAGACTGTGGGCATTATCAGGGCACAATAATCCACTTGGTGAAAATTTAGTCTAGTTGAAGGCCAATTATTTTACTTCCTTGTAATTCACATGATATGTCCTTGCAAATAGAAGCAGCCGCTAGCCAAGTAACTAGGGAGAAACAAAGAGCCTTGGGTGGGTGATATTTCAAATTCAACAGTATAAAGCAAAGAAAAATAACACATTTTAACACATAAAAAATGCTAGAAAAAATGTTTACATGCATGATTCTAGTTTGGTAATTGCTTCTATTCTAAATTTTTTCATATCAATTCAACAATAAGCACCTTCCTATCATATAAATCACTATCAC
>NW_020838700.1:0-10341 GCF_003676395.1 Aethalodelphis obliquidens
TTAAAAGAGACAAAGAAGGACACTACATAATGATCAAGGGATCGATCCAAGAAGAAGATATAACAATTGTAAATATTGATGCACCCAACATAGGAGCACCTCAATACATAAGGCAAATACTAACAGCCATAAAAGGTGAAATCGACAGTAACACATTCATAGTAGGGGACTTAAACACCCCACTTTCACCAATGGACAGATCATCCAAAATGAAAATAAATAAGGAAACACAAGCTTTAAATGATACATTAAACAAGATGGACTTAATTGATATTTATAGGACACTCCATCCAAAAACAACAGAATACACATTTTTCTCAAGTGCTCATGGAACATTCTCCAGGATAGATCATATCTTAGGTCACAAATCAAGCCTTGGTAAATTTAAGAAAATTGAAATTGTATCAAGTATCTTTTCTGACCACAACGCCATGAGACTAGATATCAATTACAGGAAAAGATCTGTAAAAAATACAAACACATGGAGTCTAAACAATACACTACTTAATAATGAAGAGATCACTGAAGAAATCAAAGAGGAAATCAAAAAATACCTAGAAACAAATGACAATGGAGACACAACGACCCAAAACCTGTGGGATGCAGCAAAAGCAGTTCTAAGGGGGAAGTTTATAGCAATACAAGCCCACCTTAAGAAGCAGGAAACATCTCGAATAAACAACCTAACCTTGCACCTCAAGCAATTAGAGAAAGAAGAACAAAAAAACCCCAAAGTTAGCAGGAGGAAAGAAATCATAAAAATCAGATCAGAAATAAATGAAAAAGAAATGAAGGAAACGATAGCAAAGATCAATAAAACTAAAAGCTGGTTCTTTGAAAGGATAAACAAAATTGATAAACCATTAGCTAGACTCATCAAGAAAAAAAGGGAGAAGACTCAAATCAATAGAATTAGAAATGAAAAAGGAGAAGTAACAACTGACACTGCAGAAATACAAAAGATCATGAGAGATTACTACAAGCAACTCTATGCCAATAAAATGGACAACCTGGAAGAAATGGACAAATTCTTAGAAAGGCACAACCTGCCAAGACTGAATCAGGAAGAAATAGAAAATATGAACAGACCAATCACATCCACTGAAATTGAAACTGTGATTAAAAATCTTCCAACAAGCAAAAGCCCAGGACCAGATGGCTTCACAGGCGAATTCTATCAAACATTTAGAGAAGAGCTATCACCTATCCTTCTCAGACTCTTCCAAAATATAGCAGAGGGAGCAACACTCCCCAACTCATTCTACGAGGCCACCATCACCCTGATACCAAAACCAGACAAGGATGTCACAAAGAAAGAAAACTACAGGCCAATATCACTGATGAACATAGATGCAAAAATCCTCAACAAAATACTAGCAAACAGAATCCAACAGCACATTAAACGGATCATACACCATGATCAAGTGGGGTTTATTCCAGGAATGCAAGGATTCTTCAATATACGCAAATCAATCAACGTGATACACCATATTAACAAATTGAAGGAGAAAAACCATATGATCATCTCAATAGATGCAGAGAAAGCTTTTGACAAAATTCAACACCCATTTATGATAAAAACCCTGCAGAAAGAAGGCATAGAGGGAACTTTCCTCAACATAATAAAGGCCATATATGACAAACCCACAGCCAACATCGTCCTCAATGGTGAAAAACTGAAAGCATTTCCACTAAGATCAGGAACAAAACAAGGTTGCCCACTCTCACCACTCTTATTCAACATAGTTTTGGAAGTTTTAGCCACAGCAATCAGAGAAGAAAAGGAAATAAAAGGAATCCAAATCGGAAAAGAAGAAGTAAAGCTGTCACTGTTTGCAGATGACATGATCCTATACATAGAGAATCCTAAAGATGCTACCAGAAAACTACTAGAGCTAATCAATGAATTTGGTAAAGTAGCAGGATACAAAATTAATGCACAGAAATCTCTGGCATTCCTATACACTAATGATGAAAAATCTGAAAGTGAAATCAAGAAAACACTCCCATTTACCATTGCAACAAAAAGAATAAAATATCTAGGAATAAACCTACCTAAGGAGACAAAAGACCTGTATGCAGAAAATTATAAGACACTGATAAAGAAATTAAAAATGATACAAATAGATGGAGAGATATACCATGTTCTTGGATTGGAAGAATCAACATTGTGAAAATGACTCTACTACCCAAAGCAATCTACAGATTCAATGCAATCCCTATGAAACTACCACTGGCATTTTTCACAGAACTAGAACAAAAAATTTCACAATTTGTATGGAAACACAAAAGACCCTGAATAGCCAAAGCAATCTTGAGAATGAAAAATGGAGCTGGAAGAATCAGGCTTCCTGACTTCAGACTATACTACAAAGCTACAGTAATGAAGACAGTATGGTACTGGCACAAAAACAGAAATATAGATCAATGGAACAGGATAGAAAGCCCAGAGATAAACCCACGCACATATGGTCACCTTATCTTTGACAAAGGAGGCAGAAATGTACAGTGGAGAAAGGACAGCCTATTCAATAAGTGGTGCTGGGAAAACTGGACAGCTACATGTAAAAGTATGAGATTAGATCACTCCCTAACACCATACACAAAAATAAGCTCAAAATGGATTAAAGACCTAAATGTAAGGCCAGAAACTATCAAACTCTTAGAGGAAAACATAGGCAGAACACTCTATGACATAAATCACAGCAAGGTCCTTTTTGACCCACCTCCTAGAGAAATGGAAATAAAAACAAAAGTAAACAAATGTGATCTAATGAAACTTAAAAGCTTTTGCACAGCAAAGGAAACCATAAAGAAGACAAAAAGACAACCCTCAGAATGGGAGAAAATATTTGCAAATGAAGCAACTGACAAAGGATTAATCTCCAAAATTTACAAGCAGCTCATGCAGCTTAATAACAAAAAAACAAACAACCCAATCCAAAAATGGGCAGAAGACCTAAATAGACATTTCTCCAAAGAAGATATACAGAGTGCCAACAAACACATGAAAGAATGCTCAACATCACTAATCATTAGAGAAATGCAAATCAAAACGACAATGAGATATCTTCTCACACCAGTCAGAATGGCCATCATCAAAAAATCTAGAAACAATAAATGCTGGAGAGGGTGTGGAGAAAAGGGAACCCTCTTACACTGTTGGTGGGAATGTAAATTGATACAGCCACTGTGGAGAACAGTATGGAGGTTCCTTAAAAAGCTACAAATAGAACTACCATATGACCCAGCAATCCCACTACTGGGCATATACCCTGAGAAAACCGAAATTCAAAAAGAGTCATGTACCAAAATGTTCATTGCAGCTCTATTTACAATAGCCCAGAGATGGAAACAACCTAAGTGTCCATCATCGGATGAATGGATAAAGAAGATGTGGCACATATATACAATGGAATATTACTCAGCCATAAAAAGAGACGAAATTGAGCTATTTGTAATGAGGTGGATAGACCTAGAGTCTGTCATACAGAGTGAAGTAAGTGAGAAAGAGAGAGACAAATACCGTATGCTAACACATATATATGGAATTTAAGAAAAAAAATGTCATGAAAAACCTAGGGGTGAAACAGGAATAAAGACACAGACTTACTAGAGAATGGACTTGAGGCTATGGGGAGGGGGAAGGGTAAACGGTGACAAAGCGATAAAGAGGCATGGACATATATACACTACCAAACGTAAGGTAGATAGCTAGTGGGAAGCAGCCGCATAGCACAGGGAGATCAGCTCGGTGCTTTGTGACCGCCTGGAGGGGTGGGATAGGGAGGGTGGGAGGGAGGGAGTCGCAAGCGGGAAGAGATATGGGAACATATGTGTATATATAACTGATTCATTTTGTTGTGAAGCTGAAACTAACATACCATTGTAAAGCAATTATACTCCAATAAAGATGTTTAAAAAAATAATAAAAAAAAGAGACCACCTTCCTCCCCACAGATACATCAGAAATACATCGACATGTGGAACTGCTCCTATAGAACACCCACTGAACGCTGGCAGAAGACCTCAGACCTCACAAAAGGCAAGAAACTACCCACGTACCTGGGTAGGGCAAAAGAAAAAACAGAAACAAAAGAATAGGGATGGGACCTGCACCAGTGAGAGGGAGCTGTGAAGGAGGAAAGGTTTCCACACACTAGGAAGCCCCTAAGTGGGTGAAGACTGCAGGTGGCGGAGGGGGGAAGCTTCAGAGCTGTGGAGGAGAGCACAGCAACAGGGGTGTAGAGGGCAAAGTGGAGAGATTCCCACACAGAGGATTGGTGCCGACCAGCACTCACCAGCGCGAGAAGCTTGTCTGCTTACCCACTGGGGGGGATGAGGGCTGGGAGCTGAGGCTTGTGCTTTGGTCAGATCACAGGGAGAGGACTGGCGGCATGAAAACAGACTTCAGGGGTTTAGTGCACCACGGCTAGCCGGGAAGGAGTCCGGGAAAATGTCTGGACCTGCTGAAGAGGCAAGAGACATTTTCTTCCCTCTTTGTTTCCTGGTGCGCATGGAGAGAGGATTAAGAGCACTGCTTAAAGAAGCTCCAGAGACGGGCATGAGCCACGGCTAACAGGGCGGACCACAGAGATGGGCATGAGACGCTAAGGCTGCTGCTGCCTACACCAAGAAGCCTGTGTGCGAGCACAGGTCACTCTTAACAGCTCCACTCTGGGGAGCCTGTGCAGCCCACCACTGCCAGGGCCCTGTGATCAAGGGACAACTTCCCCGGGAGAAGGCACGGAGCACCTCAGGCTGGTGCAAAGTCAAGCCGGCCTCTGCCATTGCAGGCTTGTACCGTACCCCTCCACCCGCTGGCCTGAGTGAATCAGAGTCCCCAAAGCAGCTGTTCCTTTAACCCCATCCTGTCTAAGTGAAGAACAGACGCCCTCAGGCAACCAAAATGCAGAGGTGGAGCCAAATCCAAAGCTGAACCCCAGGAGCAGTGCGAACAAAGAAGAGAAAGGGAAATATCTCCCAGCAGCCTCAGGAGAAGCAAATTAAATCTCCACAATCAACTTGATGTACCCTGCATCTGTGGAATACCTGAAAAAAGAATCATCCCAAATTGAGGAGGTGGACTTTGAGAGCAAGATATATTATTTTATTCCCTTTTCCTCTTTTTGTCAGTGTGTATGTGTATGCTTCTATGTGAGATTTTTTTCTGTATAGCTTTGCTTTCACCATTTGTCCTAGGGTTCTGTCTGTCTTTTTTTTTTGTTTGTTTGTTGTTTGTTTTACTTTTTTAAAATAGTTTTTTCTTAATAATTATTTTTTTATTTTAATACCTTTATTTTATTTTATTTTATCCTTTTTATTTCTACATGTTCTCCCTTTCATTCTGAGCTGTGTGGATGAAAGGCTCCTGGTGTTCCAGCCAGGAGTCACTGCTGTGCCTCTGATATGGGAGAGCCAACTTCAGGACACTGGTCAACAAGAGACCTCCCAGCTACATGTAATACCAAACAGCAAAAATATCCCAGAGATCTCCATCTCAACGCCAAGACCCAGCTTCGCTCAATGACCAGCAAGCTACAGTGCTGGACACCCTATGCCAATCAACTAGCAAGACAGGAACACAACCCCACCCATTAGAAGAGAGGCTGTCTAAAATCATAATAATGCCACAGACACCCCAAAACACACCACTAGACGTGGAACTGCACACCAGAAAGACAAGATCCAGCCTCCTCCACTAGAACATAGGCACTAGTCCTCTCCACCAGGAAGCCTACACAACCCACTGAACAAACATTAGCCACTGGGGATAGACACCAAAAACAACGGGAACTACTAATCTGCAGCCTGCAAAAAGGAGACCCCAAACACAGTAAGATAAGCAAAATGAGAAGACAGAAAAACACACAACAGATGAAGGAGCAAGGCAAAAACCCACAAGACCTAACAAATGAAGAGGAAATAAGCAGGCTACTGGAAAAAGAATTCAGAATAATGAGAGTAAAGATGATCCAAAATCTTCAAAATAGTATAGAGAAAATGCAAGAAACATTTAACAAGGACCTAGAAGAACTAAAGAGGAAACAAGCAATGATGAGCAACAAAATAAATGAAATTAAAAGTACTCTTTTAGAGTACTTTTAGATGGGAACAATAGAAGAATAACTGAGGCAGAAGAATGGATAAGTGACCTGGAAGATAAAATAGTGGAAATAAATACTGCAGAGAAGAATACAGAATAAAGAATGAAAAGAACTGAGGACAGCCAGAGAGACCTCTGGGACAACATTAAATGCACCAACATTCGAATTATAGGGGTCCCAGAAGAAGAAGAGAAAAACAAAGGGACTGAGAGAATATTTGAAGAGATTATAGTTGAAAACTTCCCTAATATAGGAAAGGAAATAGTTAATCAAGTCCAGGAAGCACAGAGAGTCCCATACAGGATAAATCCAAGAAGAAATACGGCAAGACACATATTAATCAAACTGTCAAAATTTAAATACAAAGGAAGCATATTAAAAGCAGCAAGGGAAAAACAACAAATATCACACAAGGGAATCCCCATAAGGTTAACAGCTGATCTCTCAGCAGAAACACTACAAGGCAGAAAGGAGTGGCAGGACATACTGAAAGTGATGAAGGAGAAATACCTACAACCAAGATTACTCCACCCAGCAAGGATCTCATTCAGATTTGATGGAGAAATTAAAACCTTTAAAGAAAAGGAAAAGCTGAGAGAGTTCAGCACCACCAAACCAGCTTTACAACAAATCCTAAAGGGACTCCTCTAGGCAAGAAACACAAGAGAAGAAAAAGACCTACAATAACAAACCCAAAACAATTAAGAAAATGGGAAGAGGAACATACATATCGATAATTACCGTAAATGTAAATGGATTAAAGGCTCAAACCAAAAGACACAGACTGGCTGAATGGACAGAAAAACAAGACCCATATATATGCTGTTTACAAGGGACCTACTTCCGACCTAGGGACACATACAGACTGAAAGTGAGGGGATGGAAAAAGATATTCCATGCAAATAGAAATCAAAAGAAAGATGGAGTAGCAATTCTCATATCAGACAAAATAGACGTAAAATAAAGACTATTACATGAGACAAAGAAGGACACTAGATAATGATCAAGGGATCGATCCAAGAAGCAGATATAACAATTGTAAATATTTATGCACCCAACATAGGAGCACCTCAACACATAAGGCAAATACTCACAGCCATAAAAGGGATATCGACAGGAACATATTCATAGTAGGGGACTTTAACCACCCACTTTCCCCAATGGACAGATCATCCAAAATGAAAATGAATAAAGAAACACAAGCTTTAAGTGATACATTAAACAGGATGGACTTAATTGATATATACAGGACATTGAATCCAAAAAGAACAGAATACACATTTTTCTCAAGTGCTCATGGAACATTCTCCAGGATAGATCATATCGTGGGTCACAAATCAAGCCTTGGTAAATTTAATAAAGCTTAAATTGTATCAAGTATCTTTTCTGACCACAATGCTATGAGACTAGATATCAATTACAGGAAAAGATTTTAACAAATACAAACACATGGTGGCTAAACAATGGACTACTTAATAATGAAGTGATCACTGAAGAAATCAAAGAGGAAATCAAAAATACCTAGAAACAAATGACAATGGAGACATGATGACCCAAAACCTATGGGATGAAGCAAAAGCAGTTCTAAGAGGGAAGTTTAGAGCAATACAATCCTACCTCAAGAAACAAGATACATCTCAAAAAAACAACCTTACCTTGCACCTAAAGCAATTAGAGAAAGAAGAACAAAAAAAACCCAAAGTTAGCAGAAGGAAAGAAATCATATATATCAGATCAGATATAAATGAAAAAGAAATGAAGGAAATGATAGCAAAGAGAAATAAAACTAAAAGCTGGTTCTTCAAGAAGATAAAAAAAATTGATAAACCATTAGCCAGACTCATAAAGAGAAAAAGAGGGAACACTCAAAACAATAGAATTAGAAATGAAAAAGGAGAAGTAACAACTGACACTGCAGAAATACAAAAGATCATGAGAGATTACTACAAGCAACTCAATGCCAATAAAATGGACAACCTGTAAGAAATGGAAAATTCTTAGTAATGCAAAACCTGCCAAGACTGAATCAGGAAGAAATAGATAATTTGAAGATATCAATCACAAGAACTGAAATTGAAACTGTGATAAAAAATCTTCCAACCAAAAAAACCCCAGGACCAGATGGCTTCACCAGCGAATTCTATCAAAATTTTAGAGAAGTGCTAACACCTATCCTTCTCAAAATATAGCAGAGGGAGGAAAACTCTTAAACTCATTCTACAAGGCCACCATCACCCTGATACCAAAACTGGACAAAGATGTCACAAAAAAAGAAAACTACAGGCCAATATCACTGATGAACATAGATGTAAAAATCTTCAATAAAATACTAGCAATCAGAATCCAACAGCACATTAAAACTATCATTCACCATGATCAAGTGGGGATTATTTCAGGAATGCAAGGATTCTTCAATATACACAAATCAATCAAAGTGATATACCATATTAACAATTTGAAGGAGAAAAACCATATGATCATCTCAATAGATGCAGAGAAAGCTTTCAACAAAATTCAACACCCATTTATGATAAAACCCTGCAGAAAGTAGGAATAGAAGGAATTTTCCTCAACAAAATACAGGCCATATATTACAAATCCACAGCCAACATCGTCGACAATGCTGAAAAATTGAAACGATTTCCACTAAGATCAGGAACAAGACATGGTTGTCCACTCTCACCACTATTATTCAACATAGTTTTGGAAGTTTTAGTCACAGCAATCAGGCAAGAATAGGAACTAAAAGGAATCCAAATCAGAAAAGAAGAAGTAAAGGTGTCCCTGTTTGCAGATGACATGATACTCTACATAGAAAATCCTGAAGATACTAACAGAAAACTACTAGAGCTCATCAATGAATTTGGTAAAGTAGCAGATTACAAAATTAATGCACAGAAATCTCTGACATTCCTATACACTAATGATGAAAAATCTGAAAGTGAAATTAATAAAACACTCCCAGTTTCCTTTGTAACAAAAATAATACAATATCTAGGAATAAACCTACTTAAGGAGACAAAAGACCTGTGTTCAGAAAATTATAAGACACTGATGAAAGAAATTATAGATGATACAAATAGATGGAGAGATATACCATAGTCTTGGATTGGAAGACTCAACCTTGTAAAAATGACTCTACTACCCAAAGCAATCTACAGATTAAACGCAATCCGTATCAAACAACCACTGGTATTTTTCTGAGAACTAGAACAAAACATTTCACAATTTGTATGGAAACACAAAAGATCCTGAATAAACAATACAATTTTGCGGCTGAAAAATGGGGCTGGAGGAATCAGGCTCCCTGACTTCAGACTATACTACAAAGCTACAGTAATCAAGACAGTATACTACTGGCAATACAGCAGAAATATAGATCAATGGAGCAGGATAGAAAGCCCAGCAATAAACCCACACACATATGGTCACCTTATCTTTGATAAGGAGGCAAAAATATACAGTTAAGAAAAGACAGCCTCTTCAATAAGTGGTGCTGGGAAAACTGGACAGCTACATGTAAAAGTATGAGATTAGAAAAGTCCCTAACACCATACTCAAAAATAAGCTCAAAATGGATTAAAGACCTAAATGTAAGGCCAGAAACTATCAAACTCTTAGAGGAAAACATAGGCAGAACACTCTACGACATAAATCACAGCAAGATCATTTTTGACCCACCTCCTAGAGTAATGGAAACAAAAATAAACAAATGGACCTAATGAAATTTAAAAGCTTTTGCACAGAAAAGGAAACAGTAAACAAGACAAAAAGACAACCCTCAGAATGGGAGAAAATATTTGCAAATGAAGCAACTGACAAAGGATTCATGTCCAGATTTACAAGCAGCTCATGCAGATCAGTAACAAGAAAACAAACAACCCAATCCAAAAATGGGCAGAAGACCTAAATAGACATTTCTCCAAAGAAGATATACAGATATCCCATAAACACATGAAAGAATGCTCAACATCATTAATCATTAGAGAAATGCAAATCAAAACTACAATGAGAGGGCTTCCCTGGTGGCACAGTGGTTGAGAGTCTGCTTGCTGATGCAGGGGAAGCGGATTCATGCTCTGGTATGGGAGGATCCCACATGCCGTGGAGCGGCTGGGCCCATGAGTCATGGCTGCTAAGCCTGCGCATCTGGATCCTGTGCTCCTCAACGAGAGAGGTCACAACAGTGAGAAGCCCGCGTACCACAAAAAAAAAAAAAAAAAAAAAAAAAAAA
>NW_020838701.1:0-10341 GCF_003676395.1 Aethalodelphis obliquidens
TTAAAAGAGACAAAGAAGGACACTACATAATGATCAAGGGATCGATCCAAGAAGAAGATATAACAATTGTAAATATTGATGCACCCAACATAGGAGCACCTCAATACATAAGGCAAATACTAACAGCCATAAAAGGTGAAATCGACAGTAACACATTCATAGTAGGGGACTTAAACACCCCACTTTCACCCATGGACAGATCATCCAAAATGAAAATAAATAAGGAAACACAAGCTTTAAATGATACATTAAACAAGATGGACTTAATTGATATTTATAGGACACTCCATCCAAAAACAACAGAATACACATTTTTCTCAAGTGCTCATGGAACATTCTCCAGGATAGATCATATCTTAGGTCACAAATCAAGCCTTGGTAAATTTAAGAAAATTGAAATTGTATCAAGTATCTTTTCTGACCACAACGCCATGAGACTAGATATCAATTACAGGAAAAGATCTGTAAAAAATACAAACACATGGAGTCTAAACAATACACTACTTAATAATGAAGAGATCACTGAAGAAATCAAAGAGGAAATCAAAAAATACCTAGAAACAAATGACAATGGAGACACAACGACCCAAAACCTATGGGATGCAGCAAAAGCAGTTCTAAGGGGGAAGTTTATAGCAATACAAGCCCACCTTAAGAAGCAGGAAACATCTCGAATAAACAACCTAACCTTGCACCTCAAGCAATTAGAGAAAGAAGAACAAAAAAACCCCAAAGTTAGCAGGAGGAAAGAAATCATAAAAATCAGATCAGAAATAAATGAAAAAGAAATGAAGGAAACGATAGCAAAGATCAATAAAACTAAAAGCTGGTTCTTTGAAAGGATAAACAAAATTGATAAACCATTAGCTAGACTCATCAAGAAAAAAAGGGAGAAGACTCAAATCAATAGAATTAGAAATGAAAAAGGAGAAGTAACAACTGACACTGCAGAAATACAAAAGATCATGAGAGATTACTACAAGCAACTCTATGCCAATAAAATGGACAACCTGGAAGAAATGGACAAATTCTTAGAAAGGCACAACCTGCCAAGACTGAATCAGGAAGAAATAGAAAATATGAACAGACCAATCACATCCACTGAAATTGAAACTGTGATTAAAAATCTTCCAACAAGCAAAAGCCCAGGACCAGATGGCTTCACAGGCGAATTCTATCAAACATTTAGAGAAGAGCTATCACCTATCCTTCTCAGACTCTTCCAAAATATAGCAGAGGGAGCAACACTCCCCAACTCATTCTACGAGGCCACCATCACCCTGATACCAAAACCAGACAAGGATGTCACAAAGAAAGAAAACTACAGGCCAATATCACTGATGAACATAGATGCAAAAATCCTCAACAAAATACTAGCAAACAGAATCCAACAGCACATTAAACGGATCATACACCATGATCAAGTGGGGTTTATTCCAGGAATGCAAGGATTCTTCAATATACGCAAATCAATCAACGTGATACACCATATTAACAAATTGAAGGAGAAAAACCATATGATCATCTCAATAGATGCAGAGAAAGCTTTTGACAAAATTCAACACCCATTTATGATAAAAACCCTGCAGAAAGAAGGCATAGAGGGAACTTTCCTCAACATAATAAAGGCCATATATGACAAACCCACAGCCAACATCGTCCTCAATGGTGAAAAACTGAAAGCATTTCCACTAAGATCAGGAACAAAACAAGGTTGCCCACTCTCACCACTCTTATTCAACATAGTTTTGGAAGTTTTAGCCACAGCAATCAGAGAAGAAAAGGAAATAAAAGGAATCCAAATCGGAAAAGAAGAAGTAAAGCTGTCACTGTTTGCAGATGACATGATCCTATACATAGAGAATCCTAAAGATGCTACCAGAAAACTACTAGAGCTAATCAATGAATTTGGTAAAGTAGCAGGATACAAAATTAATGCACAGAAATCTCTGGCATTCCTATACACTAATGATGAAAAATCTGAAAGTGAAATCAAGAAAACACTCCCATTTACCATTGCAACAAAAAGAATAAAATATCTAGGAATAAACCTACCTAAGGAGACAAAAGACCTGTATGCAGAAAATTATAAGACACTGATAAAGAAATTAAAAATGATACAAATAGATGGAGAGATATACCATGTTCTTGGATTGGAAGAATCAACATTGTGAAAATGACTCTACTACCCAAAGCAATCTACAGATTCAATGCAATCCCTATGAAACTACCACTGGCATTTTTCACAGAACTAGAACAAAAAATTTCACAATTTGTATGGAAACACAAAAGACCCTGAATAGCCAAAGCAATCTTGAGAATGAAAAATGGAGCTGGAAGAATCAGGCTTCCTGACTTCAGACTATACTACAAAGCTACAGTAATGAAGACAGTATGGTACTGGCACAAAAACAGAAATATAGATCAATGGAACAGGATAGAAAGCCCAGAGATAAACCCACGCACATATGGTCACCTTATCTTTGACAAAGGAGGCAGAAATGTACAGTGGAGAAAGGACAGCCTATTCAATAAGTGGTGCTGGGAAAACTGGACAGCTACATGTAAAAGTATGAGATTAGATCACTCCCTAACACCATACACAAAAATAAGCTCAAAATGGATTAAAGACCTAAATGTAAGGCCAGAAACTATCAAACTCTTAGAGGAAAACATAGGCAGAACACTCTATGACATAAATCACAGCAAGGTCCTTTTTGACCCACCTCCTAGAGAAATGGAAATAAAAACAAAAGTAAACAAATGTGATCTAATGAAACTTAAAAGCTTTTGCACAGCAAAGGAAACCATAAAGAAGACAAAAAGACAACCCTCAGAATGGGAGAAAATATTTGCAAATGAAGCAACTGACAAAGGATTAATCTCCAAAATTTACAAGCAGCTCATGCAGCTTAATAACAAAAAAACAAACAACCCAATCCAAAAATGGGCAGAAGACCTAAATAGACATTTCTCCAAAGAAGATATACAGAGTGCCAACAAACACATGAAAGAATGCTCAACATCACTAATCATTAGAGAAATGCAAATCAAAACGACAATGAGATATCTTCTCACACCAGTCAGAATGGCCATCATCAAAAAATCTAGAAACAATAAATGCTGGAGAGGGTGTGGAGAAAAGGGAACCCTCTTACACTGTTGGTGGGAATGTAAATTGATACAGCCACTGTGGAGAACAGTATGGAGGTTCCTTAAAAAGCTACAAATAGAACTACCATATGACCCAGCAATCCCACTACTGGGCATATACCCTGAGAAAACCGAAATTCAAAAAGAGTCATGTACCAAAATGTTCATTGCAGCTCTATTTACAATAGCCCAGAGATGGAAACAACCTAAGTGTCCATCATCGGATGAATGGATAAAGAAGATGTGGCACATATATACAATGGAATATTACTCAGCCATAAAAAGAGACGAAATTGAGCTATTTGTAATGAGGTGGATAGACCTAGAGTCTGTCATACAGAGTGAAGTAAGTGAGAAAGAGAGAGACAAATACCGTATGCTAACACATATATATGGAATTTAAGAAAAAAAATGTCATGAAAAACCTAGGGGTGAAACAGGAATAAAGACACAGACTTACTAGAGAATGGACTTGAGGCTATGGGGAGGGGGAAGGGTAAACGGTGACAAAGCGATAAAGAGGCATGGACATATATACACTACCAAACGTAAGGTAGATAGCTAGTGGGAAGCAGCCGCATAGCACAGGGAGATCAGCTCGGTGCTTTGTGAGCGCCTGGAGGGGTGGGATAGGGAGGGTGGGAGGGAGGGAGTCGCAAGCGGGAAGAGATATGGGAACATATGTGTATATATAACTGATTCATTTTGTTGTGAAGCTGAAACTAACATACCATTGTAAAGCAATTATACTCCAATAAAGATGTTTAAAAAAATAATAAAAAAAAGAGACCACCTTCCTCCCCACAGATACATCAGAAATACATCGACATGTGGAACTGCTCCTATAGAACACCCACTGAACGCTGGCAGAAGACCTCAGACCTCACAAAAGGCAAGAAACTACCCACGTACCTGGGTAGGGCAAAAGAAAAAACAGAAACAAAAGAATAGGGATGGGACCTGCACCAGTGAGAGGGAGCTGTGAAGGAGGAAAGGTTTCCACACACTAGGAAGCCCCTAAGTGGGTGAAGACTGCAGGTGGCGGAGGGGGGAAGCTTCAGAGCTGTGGAGGAGAGCACAGCAACAGGGGTGTAGAGGGCAAAGTGGAGAGATTCCCACACAGAGGATTGGTGCCGACCAGCACTCACCAGCGCGAGAAGCTTGTCTGCTTACCCACTGGGGGGGATGAGGGCTGGGAGCTGAGGCTTGTGCTTTGGTCAGATCACAGGGAGAGGACTGGCGGCATGAAAACAGACTTCAGGGGTTTAGTGCACCACGGCTAGCCGGGAAGGAGTCCGGGAAAATGTCTGGACCTGCTGAAGAGGCAAGAGACATTTTCTTCCCTCTTTGTTTCCTGGTGCGCATGGAGAGAGGATTAAGAGCACTGCTTAAAGAAGCTCCAGAGACGGGCATGAGCCACGGCTAACAGGGCGGACCACAGAGATGGGCATGAGACGCTAAGGCTGCTGCTGCCTACACCAAGAAGCCTGTGTGCGAGCACAGGTCACTCTTAACAGCTCCACTCTGGGGAGCCTGTGCAGCCCACCACTGCCAGGGCCCTGTGATCAAGGGACAACTTCCCCGGGAGAAGGCACGGAGCACCTCAGGCTGGTGCAAAGTCAAGCCGGCCTCTGCCATTGCAGGCTTGTACCGTACCCCTCCACCCGCTGGCCTGAGTGAATCAGAGTCCCCAAAGCAGCTGTTCCTTTAACCCCATCCTGTCTAAGTGAAGAACAGACGCCCTCAGGCAACCAAAATGCAGAGGTGGAGCCAAATCCAAAGCTGAACCCCAGGAGCAGTGCGAACAAAGAAGAGAAAGGGAAATATCTCCCAGCAGCCTCAGGAGAAGCAAATTAAATCTCCACAATCAACTTGATGTACCCTGCATCTGTGGAATACCTGAAAAAAGAATCATCCCAAATTGAGGAGGTGGACTTTGAGAGCAAGATATATTATTTTATTCCCTTTTCCTCTTTTTGTCAGTGTGTATGTGTATGCTTCTATGTGAGATTTTTTTCTGTATAGCTTTGCTTTCACCATTTGTCCTAGGGTTCTGTCTGTCTTTTTTTTTTGTTTGTTTGTTGTTTGTTTTACTTTTTTAAAATAGTTTTTTCTTAATAATTATTTTTTTATTTTAATACCTTTATTTTATTTTATTTTATCCTTTTTATTTCTACATGTTCTCCCTTTCATTCTGAGCTGTGTGGATGAAAGGCTCCTGGTGTTCCAGCCAGGAGTCACTGCTGTGCCTCTGATATGGGAGAGCCAACTTCAGGACACTGGTCAACAAGAGACCTCCCAGCTACATGTAATACCAAACAGCAAAAATATCCCAGAGATCTCCATCTCAACGCCAAGACCCAGCTTCGCTCAATGACCAGGAAGCTACAGTGCTGGACACCCTATGCCAATCAACTAGCAAGACAGGAACACAACCCCACCCATTAGAAGAGAGGCTGTCTAAAATCATAATAATGCCACAGACACCCCAAAACACACCACTAGACGTGGAACTGCACACCAGAAAGACAAGATCCAGCCTCCTCCACTAGAACATAGGCACTAGTCCTCTCCACCAGGAAGCCTACACAACCCACTGAACAAACATTAGCCACTGGGGATAGACACCAAAAACAACGGGAACTACTAATCTGCAGCCTGCAAAAAGGAGACCCCAAACACAGTAAGATAAGCAAAATGAGAAGACAGAAAAACACACAACAGATGAAGGAGCAAGGCAAAAACCCACAAGACCTAACAAATGAAGAGGAAATAAGCAGGCTACTGGAAAAAGAATTCAGAATAATGAGAGTAAAGATGATCCAAAATCTTCAAAATAGTATAGAGAAAATGCAAGAAACATTTAACAAGGACCTAGAAGAACTAAAGAGGAAACAAGCAATGATGAGCAACAAAATAAATGAAATTAAAAGTACTCTTTTAGAGTACTTTTAGATGGGAACAATAGAAGAATAACTGAGGCAGAAGAATGGATAAGTGACCTGGAAGATAAAATAGTGGAAATAAATACTGCAGAGAAGAATACAGAATAAAGAATGAAAAGAACTGAGGACAGCCAGAGAGACCTCTGGGACAACATTAAATGCACCAACATTCGAATTATAGGGGTCCCAGAAGAAGAAGAGAAAAACAAAGGGACTGAGAGAATATTTGAAGAGATTATAGTTGAAAACTTCCCTAATATAGGAAAGGAAATAGTTAATCAAGTCCAGGAAGCACAGAGAGTCCCATACAGGATAAATCCAAGAAGAAATACGGCAAGACACATATTAATCAAACTGTCAAAATTTAAATACAAAGGAAGCATATTAAAAGCAGCAAGGGAAAAACAACAAATATCACACAAGGGAATCCCCATAAGGTTAACAGCTGATCTCTCAGCAGAAACACTACAAGGCAGAAAGGAGTGGCAGGACATACTGAAAGTGATGAAGGAGAAATACCTACAACCAAGATTACTCCACCCAGCAAGGATCTCATTCAGATTTGATGGAGAAATTAAAACCTTTAAAGAAAAGGAAAAGCTGAGAGAGTTCAGCACCACCAAACCAGCTTTACAACAAATCCTAAAGGGACTCCTCTAGGCAAGAAACACAAGAGAAGAAAAAGACCTACAATAACAAACCCAAAACAATTAAGAAAATGGGAAGAGGAACATACATATCGATAATTACCGTAAATGTAAATGGATTAAAGGCTCAAACCAAAAGACACAGACTGGCTGAATGGACAGAAAAACAAGACCCATATATATGCTGTTTACAAGGGACCTACTTCCGACCTAGGGACACATACAGACTGAAAGTGAGGGGATGGAAAAAGATATTCCATGCAAATAGAAATCAAAAGAAAGATGGAGTAGCAATTCTCATATCAGACAAAATAGACGTAAAATAAAGACTATTACATGAGACAAAGAAGGACACTAGATAATGATCAAGGGATCGATCCAAGAAGCAGATATAACAATTGTAAATATTTATGCACCCAACATAGGAGCACCTCAACACATAAGGCAAATACTCACAGCCATAAAAGGGATATCGACAGGAACATATTCATAGTAGGGGACTTTAACCACCCACTTTCCCCAATGGACAGATCATCCAAAATGAAAATGAATAAAGAAACACAAGCTTTAAGTGATACATTAAACAGGATGGACTTAATTGATATATACAGGACATTGAATCCAAAAAGAACAGAATACACATTTTTCTCAAGTGCTCATGGAACATTCTCCAGGATAGATCATATCGTGGGTCACAAATCAAGCCTTGGTAAATTTAATAAAGCTTAAATTGTATCAAGTATCTTTTCTGACCACAATGCTATGAGACTAGATATCAATTACAGGAAAAGATTTTAACAAATACAAACACATGGTGGCTAAACAATGGACTACTTAATAATGAAGTGATCACTGAAGAAATCAAAGAGGAAATCAAAAATACCTAGAAACAAATGACAATGGAGACATGATGACCCAAAACCTATGGGATGAAGCAAAAGCAGTTCTAAGAGGGAAGTTTAGAGCAATACAATCCTACCTCAAGAAACAAGATACATCTCAAAAAAACAACCTTACCTTGCACCTAAAGCAATTAGAGAAAGAAGAACAAAAAAAACCCAAAGTTAGCAGAAGGAAAGAAATCATATATATCAGATCAGATATAAATGAAAAAGAAATGAAGGAAATGATAGCAAAGAGAAATAAAACTAAAAGCTGGTTCTTCAAGAAGATAAAAAAAATTGATAAACCATTAGCCAGACTCATAAAGAGAAAAAGAGGGAACACTCAAAACAATAGAATTAGAAATGAAAAAGGAGAAGTAACAACTGACACTGCAGAAATACAAAAGATCATGAGAGATTACTACAAGCAACTCAATGCCAATAAAATGGACAACCTGTAAGAAATGGAAAATTCTTAGTAATGCAAAACCTGCCAAGACTGAATCAGGAAGAAATAGATAATTTGAAGATATCAATCACAAGAACTGAAATTGAAACTGTGATAAAAAATCTTCCAACCAAAAAAACCCCAGGACCAGATGGCTTCACCAGCGAATTCTATCAAAATTTTAGAGAAGTGCTAACACCTATCCTTCTCAAAATATAGCAGAGGGAGGAAAACTCTTAAACTCATTCTACAAGGCCACCATCACCCTGATACCAAAACTGGACAAAGATGTCACAAAAAAAGAAAACTACAGGCCAATATCACTGATGAACATAGATGTAAAAATCTTCAATAAAATACTAGCAATCAGAATCCAACAGCACATTAAAACTATCATTCACCATGATCAAGTGGGGATTATTTCAGGAATGCAAGGATTCTTCAATATACACAAATCAATCAAAGTGATATACCATATTAACAATTTGAAGGAGAAAAACCATATGATCATCTCAATAGATGCAGAGAAAGCTTTCAACAAAATTCAACACCCATTTATGATAAAACCCTGCAGAAAGTAGGAATAGAAGGAATTTTCCTCAACAAAATACAGGCCATATATTACAAATCCACAGCCAACATCGTCGACAATGCTGAAAAATTGAAACGATTTCCACTAAGATCAGGAACAAGACATGGTTGTCCACTCTCACCACTATTATTCAACATAGTTTTGGAAGTTTTAGTCACAGCAATCAGGCAAGAATAGGAACTAAAAGGAATCCAAATCAGAAAAGAAGAAGTAAAGGTGTCCCTGTTTGCAGATGACATGATACTCTACATAGAAAATCCTGAAGATACTAACAGAAAACTACTAGAGCTCATCAATGAATTTGGTAAAGTAGCAGATTACAAAATTAATGCACAGAAATCTCTGACATTCCTATACACTAATGATGAAAAATCTGAAAGTGAAATTAATAAAACACTCCCAGTTTCCTTTGTAACAAAAATAATACAATATCTAGGAATAAACCTACTTAAGGAGACAAAAGACCTGTGTTCAGAAAATTATAAGACACTGATGAAAGAAATTATAGATGATACAAATAGATGGAGAGATATACCATAGTCTTGGATTGGAAGACTCAACCTTGTAAAAATGACTCTACTACCCAAAGCAATCTACAGATTAAACGCAATCCGTATCAAACAACCACTGGTATTTTTCTGAGAACTAGAACAAAACATTTCACAATTTGTATGGAAACACAAAAGATCCTGAATAAACAATACAATTTTGCGGCTGAAAAATGGGGCTGGAGGAATCAGGCTCCCTGACTTCAGACTATACTACAAAGCTACAGTAATCAAGACAGTATACTACTGGCAATACAGCAGAAATATAGATCAATGGAGCAGGATAGAAAGCCCAGCAATAAACCCACACACATATGGTCACCTTATCTTTGATAAGGAGGCAAAAATATACAGTTAAGAAAAGACAGCCTCTTCAATAAGTGGTGCTGGGAAAACTGGACAGCTACATGTAAAAGTATGAGATTAGAAAAGTCCCTAACACCATACTCAAAAATAAGCTCAAAATGGATTAAAGACCTAAATGTAAGGCCAGAAACTATCAAACTCTTAGAGGAAAACATAGGCAGAACACTCTACGACATAAATCACAGCAAGATCATTTTTGACCCACCTCCTAGAGTAATGGAAACAAAAATAAACAAATGGACCTAATGAAATTTAAAAGCTTTTGCACAGAAAAGGAAACAGTAAACAAGACAAAAAGACAACCCTCAGAATGGGAGAAAATATTTGCAAATGAAGCAACTGACAAAGGATTCATGTCCAGATTTACAAGCAGCTCATGCAGATCAGTAACAAGAAAACAAACAACCCAATCCAAAAATGGGCAGAAGACCTAAATAGACATTTCTCCAAAGAAGATATACAGATATCCCATAAACACATGAAAGAATGCTCAACATCATTAATCATTAGAGAAATGCAAATCAAAACTACAATGAGAGGGCTTCCCTGGTGGCACAGTGGTTGAGAGTCTGCTTGCTGATGCAGGGGAAGCGGATTCATGCTCTGGTATGGGAGGATCCCACATGCCGTGGAGCGGCTGGGCCCATGAGTCATGGCTGCTAAGCCTGCGCATCTGGATCCTGTGCTCCTCAACGAGAGAGGTCACAACAGTGAGAAGCCCGCGTACCACAAAAAAAAAAAAAAAAAAAAAAAAAAAA
>NW_020838702.1:0-10303 GCF_003676395.1 Aethalodelphis obliquidens
GCATGAATGAGTATCTTAAGAAAATAGGAAATGTATCAGAAAGATACTGGGGCATCTCATAGCATCAAAGAGAAACCTGGACATCAAAGCCCGGGAAGATCAAAAATCATAGGCAGGTCTGGTGATCCCAGAAGGAGGAGTGCACGACAGAGTAAGGGCAAAAACTGGGTCTACCAGCTCCTCCTAACACACCTCTCCCCGACCCTGCCTGGGGAGTGGCCTGGGGTGTGTGCATACACATTTGGAATGTTAAGGCCTCATGGAATGGTTATATGAGATGTCAAAGCTAAAAGGGATGAAACAATAGAGGTTCCAGTTCCAATCAAGATTCTGAACAAACCCAGCTGCTCACCCCCTACCCAAGATCATCTCCAAAGGAGCCCAAAGGAATTAGAAAGGAAAAACTAAGAACCAGGAGAAACTTCTGGAGGCGGGGTGCTAGTTTGAACTGGTGGGTAGGGTAGAAGGTCATAGTGTCTTTGGCCTGGGCAGAAGGCAGCCCAGCACAGCAGTGGAAATATAAAAGAGAGGGGGCAATATTAGGAATTCTGGTCTTACTTCTTCCCAGTCATAGCTTTGGGAAAAACCTATGGAGACTCAACCCTCTGATCTAGGTATCCTCAGGAGTAAAATCAGAGCTTTGCTGGAGTCCTGTGCTTAGGAGAGGCTGAGGCAAGAAGATGGAGCCACCAACTATTGGCAGTTACTTCCTCTCCTGCCCTGTCTGAACCTCCAAGGCTGTGAAATTACATTGTAAGGATTGTGTCCTCCTAAAGCTGCCTCTTCCTGCCAGCAAAGCATTAAGACCTCATCAGAGAGCTGGTGGAGGGGGGGGTTGTTTTCTCATGCCTGGGGCTCCCAACCCTAAGGCTCACCTCCCCCTATACATTGAACTCATTGAAATTGGAACAGAGGGGTCTGGCCTCTCACTACAAGCATTGCCCAAAGGCGTTGCCTACATTCCCAGAAGCCAAAATAACAAAACAATTGAGAAACACAAATATTTCATTAGGAAATAGAGTTGTCTTTCTGGGACCAGAGGCCAAGGCTGGGCAGGGGACTGAGATCCCAGCATTGTGGGAAGGGGAGGAAAAGGGGCTGGTACTGTTACTGAGCACATATCTTGTGGCAGGTACTGGATAAGCTGCTACAAAAATCATCTTGCTTAATGCTAACCTCTATCCTTTGAAATAAGACTTGCGGCTACCACTTAACTGTGAGAAGCTGAGGCTCAGAGTGGCCAAGTGGCTTACTGAAGGACATCCAATTTACAAATTATATCACTGGGATTTTAAGCTAGACCTGAGGTCTTGTACGTTCAGGTTCAAGTCACTTCCTGGTTGTGTGAACTTGACCCAGTCACTTAACCTCTCTGACTTCTACTCCCTGTTTTGCAGAACAGGGATGAGAAGTGCCCCTAAGTCATCATGTTGTGGTAAGAGCACAATGAGTTTAAACAGCTCCTGACACTTACCTAGTACTCAATAAAGACTGCTTGTTATTTCCGTTATTCTCACCTATATATTCCTTTTAACAGTCTGTCCTTTGGGTAAAAGGTAATAAATCACCTCTCTTGTTTTTTAATTTTTATTTTATGCTGGAGTATAGTTGATTTACAATGTTGTGTTAGTTTCAGGTGTACAGCAAAGTGATTCGGTTATACGTACATGTATCCATTCTTTTTCAAATTCTTTTCCCATATAGATTATAAAAAATATTGAGTAGAGTTCCCTGTGCTGTACAGTAGGTCTTTATTGATTATATATTTTATATATAGTGGTGTGTATATGTTAATCCCAGTCTCTTAATTTATCCCTTCCCCCGCCCGCAGTCATCTCTCTTCTTGTTTAGATAACAACCAGTTTGGTTTGTTACTTTTGCTTCTTAAATAGGAAGTCTACCCGCATGGTCTATAAGGGTGACTGACCAACAGGGAAACTTTTCTTTGGCCTAGAACAGCGTATTTTGTCAGCTGTCTGATGTCACTCTTCTAGCTTGGTACCAGGTTAAAAGGTATTTGGGAAGACAATTTGGCACCTGAACTTAGCAGCTGTGAAAGGACTTTGAGGGGGAAGAGGGGTTCCAGAGACCCCACACAGAGTTATTATTCTTCAGATCACACGGAACCTTACATGATATCACAGTTGCATAAAAGGTACTAATATATTCCAAGTTTTGACCAGGTATCAGGCACTGGGCTAAGCCGTGTGTGTGTGTGTGTGTGTGTGTGTGTGTGTGTGTGTATACATAAATATATGTATTTTGTGTAAATGTATGTGTTACGTATATATGTATGTGTGTGTATATACATATTCATATGTTTATTTATGTATATATGTATACATACATCTGTGTGTATAGAGGGTATAAATATATGTAAACATATGTGAATATATATTTTGTATACATGAGTATGCATATGTATATATACATATTCATATCCCTAGACGTACTCATGTATATACATTTTTATATATACTGTATGTGTGAATATGTAATAGTGGAGAGAGACAGAGAGTGTGTATATGTGTGTGTGTGTGTGTGTGTGTGTGTGTGTGTGTATCCTCACAGTAGCCCTCATTAACAGCCCATTTAAAAATTAGGGAAACTGAGGCTCAGAGAGATTAATTAACTTGCCAAGGTCACAAAGCCAGATTTGATTCCAAATGGTCATGACTGGGAAACCCATGTTCTTTCCACACTCTTTCCTCTCCTAAAAACAACACATAGGGACTTCCCTGGTGGCACAGTGGTTAAGAATCCACCTGCCAATGCAGGGGACATAGGTTCAATCCCTGGTCCGGGAAGCTCCCACATGCTGTGGAGCAGCTAAGCCCGTGCATCACAACTACAGAACCCAAGCTCTAGAGCCCGTGTGCCACAACTACTGAAGCCCACGTGCCTAGAGCCCGTGCTCCACAACAAGAGAAGCCGCCGTGATGAGAAGCCCACGTACTGCAACAAGGAGTAGCCCCCGCTCGCCGCAACTAGAGAAAGCCCGCATGCAGCAACGAAGACCCGATGCAGCCAAAAATAAATAAATTTATTTTTAAAAACACATAAATATACACAGGACAGATCTAGCTCCCTGAAATATTTCTTCTGAATTCTGTGTACATCGACTCCAGGCATCCCCAAAATGTGTCTTACCAAACTCAAGGGTGGGGGAGGGAGGTGGCAGCATGCTCTGGGCATAACACGGTAGCCTAGATGTGCCAGGCCAAGAGACCAGAGAACCAGTTCCCAGTGAGCTGCCTGACGACCTCAACCCCCTGGTTCCTAACCCTTGTCTGTCTGCTCATGTTGAAGGGCCACCTAATCTATAATAGAACGTTTAGACTCCCATGCATGGGCTCAGGAGAAAGTGTTTGGACTTAAGAATACGGAGCAATAATTCCCTTTTGGTTTCTATTGAAACTTTGCACGTTACAAATTGCCTCTTTGCAGACTCTAAATAATGCATGACTCTCCAATGATTACTGAACAGAGTTTTTTTTTTTTCCTACAATATCCTGTGGTCTATTACTGGTCTCTGGCATTTTCATAATCTTAGTCATCATCCGTTTAGCATCTCTGGTCTGCTGTGCACACAGCAAGGGGGCTTATTCAATAACGGAGCTGCTCGCAACACCTGGCAGGTGGGCGGTTTTGGCTAAACAGGTAAGGAAATCAGGTTCTTGACTGGGTGACCCATTGGACCATAAGTTCCACGTAGGCAGAGTCGGTGTTGGAAGGGCTTAAAGGGACGGGGCCCCAGGACTTAGCATGGTCCTTGGCACCCAGTAGGCATTTCATATTTATTGAATGAATAATGAATGGATGAATGTTGGGAGGTTATATTGTAAACATCCAAAGCAGAGTCTGATCCCAGGTCTGCAGCTCTGAAGTCCATATCCTTTCTGCTATATTCTGCCATCTTGTCATTATATTTTGTTTTTTCTCATCCTTTTTCTTCAATCACACTTTTCAAAATTTGTGTGTGCCATTTATTTAGCTGGGAAGAGATTTGCATTTTCAAAGTTCACGTGTTAGTTTTCAAGTCAAGGTGTTTTCATGACCGTCATTTCTCTGGGCTTTCACCTTTCACTTTTGATTATCGTATTCAGAATTCCCCAATTCTCCAGGGATTAACTGGGGGGTTGGAGTGAGAGGGGCAGTCAAGAGTACTGCTTACATGGACAATGGCTTGTCCCTGGGCTGCCCATCTGAGGGTCCCCAGGCCTCAATGTCCTTCACTGGCATGGACAGCAGGCCCAGCCCACAGACCTTCTCTGCCAGCATCCTACCTTACCCTCCCCGCAACATGGGGGATGGATGAAAAGTTGGGTCTATTAATCAGGACAGGCTGAGATACGTGTGGTACCCAGCAACCCCAAAGCTCACTGGCTTATAATGAACAGTGGTCTATTGCTTGTTCATGGTACATGTCCAGCAGGGGGCTTCCAAGTGTTCTGCTCTACCTCCAGGCAGGTGGAGCCACAGCCATCTGGAACACTGACAGTTAACATGGTAGAGGGAAAGAGAACTTGATGGGGTCTTACACCAGCAAATAGATGCTTCACCCAGAAATAACATATGTCATGTCCACTCACGTCTTGATGGCCAGAGCCATTCGTGGGGTCCCATCCAATCACAAGGAGGCTGGGAAATGCAGTGCCACCAAGGGCCCACAGAGGAGAACCAGAAATAACTGATAAACCACACGAATGACGGCACATCTACCAAGACCACACCCCATCTTAAAAACCTTCCCAGCTTTCTCTCCCCACCAAGATCCAGTATGAGCCCCAGAGCAGAACACATGAGACCCTCCAAGTGTGGCTCCCACCTGATCCATCAACCTTGCCTCCAATGCTCCTCCACAGCACCTCCAGCCTCCAAAGACCCAGATGGCTGTCCATGCTTCTGCCTTGAACTCAGGCTCTTCCCACCCACTGATCCGCCTGTGAACTCATTTATGAAGACGCGGGGCAAATGGCTCCTCTTCCAGGTCAGCCTCTTCTGACATCTCCAGTTAGAGTTGAATCCCCACCTGTCCTCCTTAATGCCTTGTTCATTGTCATCTTGCTCCTTCTGTGTCTTCATGTGTACGTGTCCTCCATCACTCAGACCCCATGGGACAGTGGCTATGTGCCGTTCAGAATACCCAGACCTAACACCATCTTCAGTTTAAATGAGATATTCAGCATATATTTCTTGACTATTTGGTGATGATTATTTCAACAGCACCTACTACTGTGTGTCTTATCAACCTTTAAAAATATGATGAGTATAGGTTCTATGGTCTAGGACTTATTCCATAATTTTCCAAAGGATGGGCCACCTCATTCATGCTGCTGCATCTTAAGCCCATCTGCATGGCTATTTGGCTGCACAGTGAGATTTGACCTTGAGAATCAGGAAAGTATGTCACAGAGAAGAAAGTAGATTCTGACTTATGATAGACCTCTATGATACCCGGACTTGTAAAGCCTCATTGTCACCAAGACTTAGATGGCATGACTCCCATAACTGCGTTCTTACTACTCTCCTAGAAGGATAGGTGTGGGAGGTGATACTAGGGGCCTGTGCCTGGAGAGAAAGGAACTACATAAACTTGTGAATTAGCTATGCCTCTGTTCATGTATGGGACACATCATACATCCAGCTGACACACGAAGGAAAAATAAGTGCACAGGAGCATCTCTTCGAAACTCTTCGAAGTCTCTTCGAAATTGTCTTAGGGACAAAAGGAAGCAGGACTTGAATCCTGCTGTGATTTCACCTTCTCTCTGGCCTCTCTACTTTTTTCTATGTGTCACCTTGAACCTTCTGTCTCTACAGACCAGCCTCCTCCTCTTTCCATTTCACAAGGTGGGAAATAGGGTATCAGCGAGACTATCGCTTCATACATAACAACCCCGACCATGAGGAAGGCTGCACAACTCTCTTGGCTCCAAATCTAAAAGTCCCAGGGAAAGGACACCTTGGCCCAGCCAGGGTCGAGGGCCCATTCTTAGACTAATCAACTGTGTCCAGAGGCTGGTATTCCACTGTGACCTAGGTGCTCCCACCATGTGGAGGAAGGAGAAGGTTGAGGTTACTAAAAGCCATGTTGGCCCAGGACTCCTTAAGTCTCATTTGAAAGAATCAACATTGTCTAATGTTGATTAGACATAGCAGTTCTGGGTGCATAGCAGTCATGAAGGGCATTTGTCAAAAATACAGATTCCAAGGCCCTGTCCCTAGTAAGTCTGACTCAGTAAGTCCAGGCTCAAGTCAGGGCATCTATGGTTCAGACGAGCATCCCAGGTAATTCTGATGCATCAGAGGCACTGGCTTAGCTTGCGCTTCAAATTCAGTTTTATGTCTCTGTTTTATTCATTTCTATTTTTGGATTTATTACTCTTTCCACTTTCCTTTCATTTGATAATTTTTACCCTTTCTGGGTTATTTAGGTAGAGACTTAATTCCCAGTTTTTCTTCTTTCTCGCTATTAGAGACCATCTTACACAATACTTTCTCCTCTAAGTACCAGCATGGCAGCATCCCATAAATTTATATGATATGCTGTGTTTATATCTTTGTTCTTTAAATACTCTGTTCTGAATTACTCCTCTTTCCGTGGTATTATTTAGGAGTGCCAACTTCTGTGTGAACGGATAACCCCTTCTGATTGTGAGATTTATTTTGAATTTCACTGAACTGCCGTCTTAGGATACAGAAGGCAAAATGTTTCTGTCTTTTCATATTGAATAAGTGTCTTTGCTTCCCAGTAAGTGATACATTCCATGAAGAATCTATCCAGGAAGATTAACTGGTCAAGTTCAAGATTTGAGTATTGCTACTCTATACCCCACCCCCATTGAAAAACCATCCTTAATATCACTCTTTGGTACACATGTGTTTACAAATGTAGCAGGCAGCAGGTGAAAAGAGCAGGTCCTTGGAGTTGACACCCGGCTGTGCTTCTAATTAGCTCTATGCAACCTTGGACAAATGATTGATCTCCTCCGAGCCCTTTCCTTCATCTGGGGAAATCATGAGTGAAGATAGGCATGCCCTGGACATTGGTAGCATCAGTTATGCAGAGTTTGCCCTGCAGGGTCAGCCAGATTTCGTTAGATGAGTGAAGACATAGCAGGGGTTTCGAGAAGGGGGTGCTGTTCTCGGTACCCCAGGAGTACATCACAGTCTTTCAATGAAACGAAGCTGATATGAGCTGTAAAAATTGTTGATGGAAGTAGACATAAGCGTTGTGTCTGCTTAGCTGCTATTTAGCCCATAGAAGAATATGAGCATTGCTCCCCTCCTTCATTCCCCAGTCCAACTCTTCCTTATTTTTTAAAACTCAGCTCAGAGTCAATTCCTCCAGGAATTATTCTGCCCCGCTGCCTCTATCCCACACCACTGATTCCTGTACACACAGATCACCTTGGGTCATCCTCCTGGTCATTACCTTCTGCCTTGTACATCTCCACTACTGCACTCTGAGCTTCTTAATGGCAAGGGCTGGGAAACATTTCAAGGAGAGTAAGCAAGAGAGAAAGATACCTGATATCCAGTACCCAGTGTTGAATGGAGCAACGTATGGAAGAGGATGGCTAGAGCATATGCATATCGTCACAAGGATGCGGAATGAGATGTTTATTCAGCAAATATTCATGGAGCACCTACTCTGTGCCAAGCACCAGACATAAAAGAGTGAACAAGAGCATCATGATTCCTGTGGTGGGGAATATAAACTTCTAAGCAGGCTGGTGTGCGTGTGGGGTGGGGAGTGGTGGTGAGTCCGAGGATGGGTGAAGCACAGGGTGCTGTGGGAGCATACAGGACTAGGCATCTCTTGCCACATGGGGAGGTCCAAGAAGCTGCCTGGAGAAGATGGCTTTTAATATGAGGCTTTAGAGATGAGGAGTTAGCAATGAACAGAAAGGGAACAGAAAAAAGACTTCCAGCCAGAGGGGACAGCAGGTGAAAATGCAAGAGGACATAGGGAGCGCAGTAAAAGGAGTCGTGTTGATAGTGGCTGGATGTTAGGGGGAGGGGAGGGAGGGGAAAGAGAAATGAGAAGCGCCGGACCAGATAGGAACCTGTGAGCCATACTAAGGGGGTTGGACTTGAAGAGCAAGGGGGACCCACTGAAGAGCTCATGCTCACTTAGGCAAACCTAAGTGAGAGATGGTGGCAGCCAGAGTGAGGGTGGGGTCACGGCTCGTGGGTAGGAGGGGGTAAGAGGGATTTTTAGAAGGTAGATGCATGGACTCGGGGACTGACTGGCCACAGGGGTGAAGAAAGCAGGGCAGTCCAGGATGTTGGGGGACTTCAGTGGTATCATCCACCAGAAAGAAAAGAACACCTGAGGAGATGAAGGTTTTAAAGGACAGATGGAGAAGATGGTGAGGTTAGATTTGGGCAGGTCACATTCGCTATGTCTTTGGGTCACCAGAAGAAGATGATGTTCAACAAGCAGTTGGCTGTTCATAATACTAATGACAACAACTCAATTTGGCCCTCGTGACAATCTCAGGAGGAATAAAAACAAGGCACAGAGATATCAAGTAACTTGCCCAAGGTCACACAGCCCCTAAGAGGCAGGGGTGGTTTCATACAAAGACATTCAGGTTCCAGAGCTCATATGAAGGATGAGAGAGTTGTCCTGAGCCTGGAGGTGTAACTGCAAAGTCATCTACACATGAACAGAGGGCCATGAAGCCAAAAGAATGGATGTGGTTGCCAAGGCACAGCGTGGCCAATGGGGAGAATCAAGGGCATAAACAGCCCCAGGAGGAAGAGGGGGACTGGGCAGACGAGGAGGAACCAAAAGATGAGACTGAGGGGACGGCCAGAGAGGTATGAGGGAAGTCGAGAAGGAAAGCTATTCCCGAGTCAGAGAAAAATGTGGTCCAAGAAGGAGAGAATAGCCATATGCTGCTTGGAAGTCGAGAAGACGAGAACGCAGAAGTGACCGTAGGAGTTAAAAATAAGGAAGCCGAGGGCTTCCCTGGTGGCGCAGTGGTTGAGAGTCTGCCTGCCGACGCAGGGGACGCGGGTTCGTGCCCCGGTCCGGGAGGATCCCACATGCCGCGGAGCGGCTGGGCCCGTGAGCCATGGCCGCTGAGCCTGCGCGTCCGGAGCCTGTGCTCCGCAACGGGAGAGGCCACAGCAGTGAGAGGCCCGAGTACCGCAAAAAATAAATAAATAAGGAAGCCGATAGTTGCATTGGGGAAAACAGTCTCTGTGGAGTGATGGGAGCCAAATCCTTAAGCTACTGTGTTGAGAAGGTTGTTGTAATGGAAGGGATGTGACAGCAAGTGTAGACCAGCTCTTGAATATGCTGTTGAAGGGGGGATGGAGGGAGGCAATGGATAGAGGGAGTCTTGGGCTTAGCTGAAGAGTACCTTTATCGAGGGTTTATTCATCGTCACTATTTTAAGTTGAATACATGAAGAACATTCAAGTCCCAAAACATCTTAAAGAAAGAAAAGAGTTTTTCAATAATGAAGACAGTCAGGTCTATATAAGTATGAATGGGAAGGAGCTAATAGAGAAGACAAGTTTGAGGATACAGGACAGAGAGTGTAATCAGGGGAGTGAACTCTCCGATAAGGCAAAAAGGGGAGGGCTCCAGGAGGAACAGATCCAAGTGTGAGCAAGGATGCTGCTCCCAGAGAAAGAGGAAGAAGAAAGGAAAGACAGGATGGAAAAGAGAGTGAAGACCACGGAAGCAGAGGAGGACCACCGACATCCCTGGGCTTGGAGACATGAATTTTCCACAGGGTCTTCCTTGGGAGTGCCCAGCAGCCCAGGTGTGACAGAGGTGGACAGGTCGACTGATTCAATGTGGCAGATTTACCAGGAGAGTGTAACCAAAAGACAAAGGGACAGAGGAAAATACTGACACTAAAGTGGTAGGAGGGACTTCCCTGGTGGACCAGTGGTTAAGACTCTGCCCTTCCACTGCAGGAGGCGTGGGTTCGATCTCTGGTCAGGGAACTAAGATTCTGCATGCTGAGCGGTACAGCCTAGATAGATAGATAGATAGATAGATAAATAAATAGATAGATAGATAGATAGATAAAGTGTTAGGAGACACATTCTGTGGACTCCAGCCTGATTGGAGGAGCTGCAAGTGCTCTATTATCATTCCCGTCCCAACCCACCACTCACCCACTACACCATTATCATGGGACTCATGTGATCTAGGCAAGATTCCCTCTTGGTCTTCTCTTTCTAATATCCAGAGCATCCTCCTGGGGTGGGAGAGGAGGGAGTTTACAGAAAAGTGACGTTACTTAAAACCATCAGCCTCGGGACTGCCTGA
>NW_020838703.1:0-10300 GCF_003676395.1 Aethalodelphis obliquidens
TAGTGAAGATGATCTAGGACCTCGGAAAAAGAATGGAGGCAAAGATCAAGAAGATGCAAGAAATGTTTAACAAAAACTTAGAAGAGTTAAAGAACAAACAAACAAAGATGAACAATACAATAAATGAAATGAATACTACACCAGAAGGGATCAATAACAGAATAACTGAGGCAGAAAAACGGATAAAGGACCTGGAAGACAAAATGGTTGAATTCACTGCTGCAGAACAGAATAAAAAGAATGAAAAGAAATGAAGACAGCCTAAGAGACTTCTGGGACAACATTAACTGCAATAATATTCACATTATAGGGGTACCAGAAGGAGAAGAGAGAGAGAAAGGTACCGAGAAAATATGTGAAGAGATTATAGTCAAAAACTTCCCTAACATGGGAAAGGAAATAGCCACCCACGTTCAGAAAGCACAGAGAGTCCCAGGCAGGATAAACCCAAGGAGAAACATGCTGAGACACATAGTAATCAAACTGACAAAAATTAAAGACAAAGAAAAATTATTGAAAGCAGCAAGGGAAAAATGACAAATAACATACAAGGGAAATCTCATAAGGTAACAGCTGATTTCTCAGCAGAAACTCTACAAACCAGAAGGGAGTGGCATGATAAACTTAAAGTGATGAAAGAGAAGAACCTACAGCCAAGATTACTCTACCCAGCAAGGATCTCACTCAGATTTGATGGAGAAATCAAAAGCTTTACAGACAAGCAAAAGCTAAGAGAATTCAGCACCACCAAACCACCTGTACAGCAAATGCTAAAGGAACTTCTCTAAGTGGGAAACACAAGAGAAGACAAGAACCTCCAAAAACAAACCCAAAACAATTAAGAAAATGGTAATAGGAACATACATATCAATAATTACCTTAAACGTGAATGGATTAAATGCTCCAACCAAAAGACACAGGCTTGCTGAATGGATACAAAAACAAGACCCATCTATATGCTGTATACAAGAGACCCACATCAGACCTAGGGACACATACAGACTGAAAGTGAGGGGATGGAAAAAGATATTCCATGCAAATGGAAATTAAAAGAAAGCTGGAGTAGCAATACTCATATCAGATAAAATAGACTTTAAAATAAAGAATGTTACAAGAGACAAAGAAGGCCACTACATAATGATCAAGGGATCAATCCAAGAAGAACATATAACAATTAGAAATATATATGCACCCAACATAGGAGCACCTCAACACATAAGGCAACTTACGCTAACAGCTATAAAAGAGGAGATCGACAGTAACACAATAATAGTGGGGGACTTTATCACCTCACTTACACCAATGGACAGCTCATTCAAAATGAAAATAAATAAGGCAACAGAAGCTTAGACCATATAGACCAAATAGATTTAATTGATATTATAGGACATTCCATCCAAAACAGCAGATTACACTTTCTTCTCAAGTGAGCATGGAACATTCGCCAGGATAGATCACATCTTGGGTCACAAATCAAGCCTCAGTAAATTTAAGAAAATTGAAATCATACCAAGCATCTTTTCTGGCCACAACGTTATGAGATTAGAAATGAATTACAGGGAAAAAACGTAAAAAACACAAACACATGGAGGCTAAACATACGTTACTAAATAACCAAGAGATCACTGAAGAAATTGTAGAGGAAATAAAAAAATACCTAGAGACAAATGACAATGAAAACACGATGATCCAAAACCTATGGGATGCAGCAAAAACAGTTCTAAGAGGGAAGTTTATAGCTATACAAGCTTACCTCAAGAAACAAATCTCTCAAAAAACTGCCTAAACTTACACCTAAAGGAACTGGAGAAAGAAGAACAAAAACCCCTCAAATTTAGCAGAAGGAAAGAAATCATAAAGATCAGAGCAGAAATAAATGAAATAGAAACAAAGAAAACAATAGCAAAGACCAATAAAACTAAAAGCTGGTTCTTTGAGAAGGTAAACAAAATTGATAAACCTTTCGCCAGACTCATCAAGAAAAAGTGGGAGAGGACTCAAATCAATAAAATTAGACATGAAAAAGGAGAAGTTACAACAGACACAACAGAAATACAAAGCATCCTAAGAGACTACTACAAGCAACTCTATGCCAATAAAATAGACAACCTGGAAGAAATGGACAAATACTTATAAAGGTATAACTTTCCAAGACTGAAACAGGAAGAAATAGAAAATATGAACAGACCAATCAAAAGTAATGAAATTGAAACTGTGATTAAAAATCTACCAATCAAAAGTCCAGGACTAGACAGATTCACAGGTGAATTCTATCAAACATTTAGAGAAGAGCTAACACCCATCCTTCTCAAACTCTTCCAAAAAATTGCAGAGAAAGGAACACTCCCAAACTCATTCTATGAGGCCACCATCACCCTGAGACAAAAAACACACAAAGATACTACAAAAAAAGAAAATTACAGACCAATGTCACTGATGAATAGAGATGCAAAAATCCTCAACAAAATACTAGCAAACAGAATCCAAAAACATATTAAAAGGATCATACACCATGATCAAGTGGGATTTATCCCAGGGATATAAGGATTCTTCAATCTATGCAAATCAATCAATATGATACACCATATTAGCAAACTGAAGAATAAAAACCATATGATCATTTCAATAGATGCAGAAAAAGCTTTTGACAAAATTCAACACCAGTTTATGATAAAAACTCTCCAGATAGTGAGCATAGAGGGAACCTACCTCAACATAATAAAGGTCATATATGACAAACCCACAGCAAACATCATTCTCAATGGTGAAAAACTGAAGGCATTTCCTCTAAGATCAGGAACAAGGCAAGTTGGTCCACTCTCACCACTATTATTCAACATAGTTTTGGAAGTCCTAGCCATGGCAATCAGAGAAGAAAAAGAAATAAATGTAATACAAATTGGAAAAGAAGAAAAAACTGTCACTGTTTGCAGGTGACATGATAGTATACATAGAGAATCATAAAGATGCCACCAGAAAACCACTAGAGGTAATCAATGAATTTGGTAAATTTGCAGGATACAAATTAATGCACAGAAGTCTCTTGCATTCCTATGCACTAATGATGAAAAATCAGGAAGAGAAATTAAGGAAACACTCCCACTTACCATTACAACAAAAGAATAAAATACCTAGGAATAAACCTACCTAGGGAGATCTAAGACCTGTATGCAGAAAACTATAAGAAACTGATGAAAGAAATTCAAGATGATACCAACAGGTGGAGAAATATACCATGTTCTTGGATCGGAAGAATCAATATTGTGAAAATAACTATACTACCCAAAGCAATCTACAGATTCAATGCAATCCCTATCAAATTACCAATGGCATTTTTTACGGAACTAGAACAAAAAATCTTAACATTTTTATGGAGACACAAAAGACCCTGAATAGCCAAAGCAGTCTTGAGAGAAAAAAACGGAGCTGGAGGAATCAGACTCCCTGACTTCAGACAATAATACAAAGCTACAGTAATCAAGACAATATGGTACTGGCACAAAAACAGAAACATAGATCAGTGGAACAAGACAGAAAGCCCAGAGATAAATCCACGCATCTATGGTCAACTAATCTATGACAAAGGAAGCAAGGATATACAATGGACAAAAAGTCTCTTCAATAAGTGGTGCTGGGAAAACTGGACAGCTACATGTAAAAGAATGAAATTAGAACGCTCCCTAACACCATACACAAAAATAAACCCAAAATGGATTCGCGACCTAAATGTAAGACCGGACACTATAAAACTCTTAGAGGAAAACATAGGAAGAACACTCTGACATAAATCACAGCAAGATCTCTTCTGATCCACCTTATAGAGTAATGGAAATAAAAACAAAAATAAACAAATGGGACCTAATGAAACTTCAAAGCTTTTGCAAGGAAAGGAAACCATAAACAAGACAAAAAGACAACCCTCAGAATGGGAGAAAATATTTGCAAATGAAACAACAAAGGATTAATCTCCAAAATATATAAACAGCTCATGCAGATAAATATTAAAAAAACAACCCAATCCAAAAATGGGCAGAAGACCTAAATAGACATTTCTCCAAAGAAGACATACAAATGGCCAGGAAGCACATGAAAAGCTGCTCAACATCACTAATTATTAGAGAAATGTAAATCAAAACTACAATGAGGTATCACCTCACACCAGTTAGAATGGGCATCATCAGAAAATCTACAAACAACAAATGATGGAGAGGGTGTGAAGAAAAGGGAACTGTCTTGCACTGTTGGTGGGAATGTAAATTGATACAGCCACTATGGAGAACAGTATGGAGGTTCCTTAAAAAACTGAAAACAGAATTACCATATGATCCAGCAATTCCTCTACTGGGCATATACCCAGAGAATACCATAATTCAAAAAGGCATATGCACCCCAATGTTCATTGCAGCACTATTTACAATAGCCAAGTCATGGAAGCAACCTAAATGCCCATCTACAAATGAATGGATAAAGAAGATGTGGTACATATATACAATGGAATATTACTCCGCTATAAGAAGGAAAGAAATTGGGTCATTTGTGGAGTCGTGGATGGATTTGGAGACTGTCATACAGAGTGAAATAAGTCAGAAAGAGAAAAACAAATATCATATATTAATGCATATATGTGGAACCTAGAAAAATGGTATAGATGAACTGGTTTTCAGGGCAGAAGCTGAGACACAGATGTAGAGAACAAACGTATGGACACCAAGGGGGGAAAGTGGTGGTGGGAGGGTTTGTGGTGGTGTGATGAATTGGGCAATTGGGATTGACATGTATACACTGATGTGTATAAAATTGATGACTAATAACCTGCTGTATAAAAAAATTAATTAAATTAAATTAAAAATTTTTTTAAAAAAGAGACTTTACTTTCCCACATTGAATTACACTGGCATCTTTGTTAAAAATCAATTGACTGTAAATGCTTCAAACTGTTTCTGGCTATTATATCCACTTGATCTATTTGTCTCTCCTTAAACCAATTCCACACTCTCCAGATTACTTTTTATCTTAAAATCTGGTAATTATATCTGTCAAATTTGTGTTTTTCTTCAATATTATTTTGGCTATTCTCAGGCCTTTGCATTTCCATATAAATTTTACCAGCTTGTCAATTTCTGTAGAAAAACACTCCAGCATTATGACTGAGGTTACATTGAGTGTGTAGATCAAATTAGGGAGAATTGACATCCTAACAATATTAAGTCTTTTAATACATGATATTGTCTTTTAATACATGACAATAGAATAATGTTTATTTGTATTATTTAATTTGTCTTAATATTTTATGCTTAGTGTAGCTGTCTAACATACATTTTGGTAAAACTTATCATGTATTTTATGCTTTTAGATGCTATTAAAGTTGGAATTGTTTTCAATGTCATGGCCCAACTAGGCATTACTAGTATACAATTAACATCTTTTTTTGACATTGAGAACTTCTCATATTAATTTTAACACTGCTTGTGCAAGTGACAACATAAGTGATGTAAATAATTCTACTCTTTGTGAATGAAGATGGTTTTTATTCTTCTTGCCAAATCTTAATGCTATTTATTTCATTTTCATGCATTATTGCTCTGGTTAGGACCTCTAGTAAAATGGTAATAGAAGGGTTGATAGTGAATAGCTCATTTGTTTCTGACCTCTGGGATGGTTGGGGTGAAAATGTTTAATATGTGCCCATTAAGTATGATAACCATTGGGGTTTTTCGTAGATGCTGTTTACCAGATTAAGGTTGTAGTTTGCTAAGGTTTTCTTTTTGAAATATCTAATGGGTTTTCAATTGTCTCAAATAATTTTTCTGCATCTCTTGAAATGATATGTTTTTCACTTTTGTATTTTAATATTATGAATTAAATTGGGTTTTTAATGTCACATCAACCTTACATTCCTGGTATAAGTCTCACATGGTTTGGATGTATTCTTTTTTTAATGTATTCTTCAAGCCACTTTGCTAATATTTTGTTGAAGATTTTTGTATCTATGCTCATAAGGAATATTAGTCTATAAAATTATTATCTTGAAAACATTTCATAAAACATTTTGGTTAGTGTTTCCTCCTTTTCTATTTTATGAAGGAGTTTGCATAGTTAGTATTGTCTCTTTCTGAAGTATTTGACAGAATTCACCAATGAAATCATCTAGGCTTAGAGGTTTTGTCTGTGGGAAGGATTGTTCCTTTAAATTCCAAAGTCTATGTTAGATATTGGACTGTTCATATTTTCTCTTTCTTCTTAGCTTGGTTCTGGTATATTTTATCTTTCAAGGAATTAGTTTCTTTCATCTAAGTTGTTGACATTTTGACATTAAATAGATTATAGTATTCCCTCTTACTTTTTTTTTTTATAGCAATCCCTCTGACTGCTCTCTCAAAAGGGGCAAGAGCCCAAATAAAGAAATCTGTTAAGAAGTCAATCTAATGAGTGATGATCAGAGCCTGGTTTTTGTTAATCTAGTGGGTTCATTAGAGAGATGAATAAATTAGAAACATTTTAGAAATGGAATGGACAAGAATTGTTCTGTATTCTATAACTTTCCTTCTGTCAATACATCCTAAAGTAGGGTCTCCATATCTAAAGATTGACAGTATTGATACTCGGTATATTTTTAATTTAATTAGTTTATTTAAACTAAAAAACAGTTCACCCATTTCTCCCACTCCCCCTCTCTACGTCTTGCAACCAGCAATCTATTCTATGTATCTATAAGCCTGGGTTTATTTTTTTTGTTGTTTTTTTTAGATTCCACATATAAGAGAGATCATAGTATTTGTCTTCTCTGACTTATTTCACTTAACATAATGCCCTCAAGGTCCATCCATGTTATTGCAAATGGCAAGATTTCATTCTTTTTATGGCTGCATAATATTCTGTTGCATGTATTGATATAGATATAGATATAGATATAGATATATATCACCACTTCTTTATTCTTTCATCCATCAGTGGACACTTAGGTTGTTTCCATATCTTGGCTACTGTAAATAGTGCAGCAATAAACATTGGGGTCCATATTTCTTTTCTTTTTTTTTCTTTATTGGAGTATAATTGCTTTACAGTGGTGTGTTAGTTTCTGCTTTGTAACATAGTGAATCAGCTATACATTGACATATATCCCCATATCTCCTCCTTCTTCTGTCTCGCTCCCACCCTCCTTAACCCACCCTTTTAGGTGGTCACAAAACACCAAGCTGATCTCCCTGTGCTATGCTGCTGCTTCCCACTAGCTATCTATTTTACATTTGGTAGTGTATATGTGTACATGCCATTCTCTCACTTCGTCACAGCTTACCCTTCCCCCTCTCCGTGTCCTCAAGTCCATTCTCTATGCCTGCGTCTTTATTCCTCTCCTGCCCCTAGGTTCTTCATAACCCTTTATTTTAATTCCGTATATATATGTTAGCATACAGTATTTGTTTTTCTCTTTCTGACTTACTTCACTCTGTATGACAGACTCTAGGTCCATCCACCTCACTACAAATAACTCAATTTCGTTTCTTTGTATGGTTGAGTAATATTCCATTGTATATATGTGCCACATCTTCTTTATCGATTCATCTGTTGATGGACATTTAGGTTGCTTCTATGTCCTGGCTATTGCAAATAGAGCTGCAAAAAGAGTCATGTACCACGTATTTCTTTTCAAATTAGTGTTTTCATTTTCTTTATATAAATGTCCAGAAGTGGAATTGCTGGATCATATACTAGTTTTATTTTTAATTTTTTGAGAAAACTGTATTCAATAGAGGTTGCAACAATTTACATTCTCACCAACAGTGCATGAGGGTTTTCTTTCTCCACATCCTTACCAACACTTTTCATTTCTTGTGTTTTGGATAATAACCATCCTAACATGTGTGAGGTGATATCTCATTGTGGTCTTGATTTTCATTTCTTGATGATCAGAGATGCTTGAGCATCTTTTTATGTGTCTGTTAGACTCTGTATGTCTACTTTGGTAAAATGTCCACTCAGATCTTCTACCTATTTTTTAAAAATCAGATTGGATGGTTTTTGCTATTTGGTTATATGAGTTCTTTATATATTTTGGATATTAATCTTTTATCAAATTTATGATTTGCAATTACTTTCTCCCATTCAGTAGGTTGTCTTTTCATTTTCTTGGTAGTTTCCTTTGCTGTATAGAAGTTTTTAAGTTTTATGTAATCCCACTTGGTTATTTTTGCTTTTGTTGCTTTTGGTTTTGGTGTCAGATTCAAAATTTCATCACTAAGAACAATGTCAAAGAGCTTACTGCTTATCTTTTCATCTATGTTTTTTATGGTTTCAGGTCTTATCTTCAAGTCTTTAATTCATTTCGAGTTAATTTTTGTGTATGGTGTAAGACAGTTGCCTTTCATGGTTTTTTTTTATTTCATCTAAGTTACTACAATTTTTGACATTAAATTGGTCATAATATTTCCTTATTCTTTTAATTTCTCTTAGGTGTATATTGTTATCCTCTCTTTCATACTTGATATTGGTAATTAGGTTTCATACTTAATATTGGTCATTGGTAATTAGGTTGCTCTCTTCTTTTTTCCTTGATCATTCTGCCAAGAATTTACCTATTTTATCAGTCTTTTCAAAAACCCCAACTTTTTACTTTGTTCATTTTTCTATTGTTAGGTGTTTTCTAGTTCATTGATTTTTGCCATTATTTTATTATTTCCTTTATTTGGTTTGGGTTTAATTGACAGTTTTTATACCTTCTAAAATTTGAAGCTTAGATCAATTATCGTCTTTCTTGTTTTGTAGTGTAAGCATTTAGAATTTAAAATTTTCCCTTTTCAGTTATATTCCTTTCCTGAATTTTGATATGCAGTATATTCCCTATTATTCAGTTAGATTTTTTTTTAATTTTTATTTTATGTTGGAGCATAGTTGTTTAACAATGTTGTGTTAGTTTCAGGTGTACAGTAAAGTAATTCAGTTATACATATACATGTATCTATTCCTTTTCAAATTCTTTATCCATTTAGGTTATTACAGAATATTGAGCAGAATTCCCTGTGCTTACAGTAGGTCCTTGTTGGTTATATATTTTAAATATAGTAGTGTGTACATGTCAATCCCAAACTCCCAGTCTATCCTTCCCTCCCACCCTTCCCCCTGATAACCATAAATTTATTCTCTGTGAGTCTGTTTCTGTTTTGTAAATAAGTTCATTTATATCATTTTTTTTAGATTCCACATATAAGCACTATCATATGATATTTGTCTTTCTCTTTCTGACTCACTTTACTCTGTATGACAGTCTCTAGGTCCAGCCATGTCTCTGCAAACAGCACGATTTTGTTCCTTTTTATGGCTAATATTCCATTGTATATATGTACTAAATCTTCCTTATCCATTCATCTGTCAATGGTCATTTAGGTTGTTTCCATGTCTTGGCTATTGTAAACAGTACTGCAATGAATATTGGGATGCATGTATTCCTTTGAAACATGTTTTTCTCTGGATATATGCCCCAGAGTGGGATTGCTGGATCATATGGTATTTAGATTTTTAAGGAACCACCATACTGTTCTCCACAATGGCTGTACCAATTTACATTCCCACCAACAGTGTAGGAGGGTTCCCTTTCTCCACACCCTCTCCAGCATTTATTGTTTGTAGATTGTTTTAAATCTACAAACAGTTCATGTGGCTCAATATCAAAAAAACAACCCAATCAAAAAATGGGCAGAAGACCTAAATAGACATTTCTTTAAAGAAGATATACAGATGGCCAAGAAGCACATGAAAAGATGCTCAACATGGGTAATTATTAGAGAAATGTAAATCAAAGCTATATTGAGATATCACCTAACACAAGTCATAATGGTCATCCTCAGTTCGATTATTTTCCTTTATGATCCCTTTTTGACCTATGCCTTTTGGGGGCATGTGTTATTTAATCTTTAAATATTTGGAACTTTTTTAAACCTATTATTGCTCTTGATTTCTAATATAATACCTTTGTTGTTGAAAACGTATTCTGTATGACTTCAGTTGCTTACACTAAACATTAAGTAATGATCACTGAGAGATGGGGAAAAAAATAAGATAAGCTTGACAATTGTCCCAGATTACCATCTTTAGAAAGTCCCCAGGGTACAGCACATAGAGAGGGAACACAGAGACCAAGAGTTTCCTTGAGTTTAGAAATTAATTTGAAATTTGGGAGAGGAGAAAAAAGATAGAATTTGTAAATCAGAGTACAAGATAGTAAAAAGCTGCACACAGAGAGGCCTACAGAGAAACATGTTTCCTTTGAATATTCATCTATAGATCAGTAAGCTTGTCAAGAAAA
>NW_020838704.1:0-10300 GCF_003676395.1 Aethalodelphis obliquidens
TAGTGAAGATGATCTAGGACCTCGGAAAAAGAATGGAGGCAAAGATCAAGAAGATGCAAGAAATGTTTAACAAAAACTTAGAAGAGTTAAAGAACAAACAAACAAAGATGAACAATACAATAAATGAAATGAATACTACACCAGAAGGGATCAATAACAGAATAACTGAGGCAGAAAAACGGATAAAGGACCTGGAAGACAAAATGGTTGAATTCACTGCTGCAGAACAGAATAAAAAGAATGAAAAGAAATGAAGACAGCCTAAGAGACTTCTGGGACAACATTAACTGCAATAATATTCACATTATAGGGGTACCAGAAGGAGAAGAGAGAGAGAAAGGTACCGAGAAAATATGTGAAGAGATTATAGTCAAAAACTTCCCTAACATGGGAAAGGAAATAGCCACCCACGTTCAGAAAGCACAGAGAGTCCCAGGCAGGATAAACCCAAGGAGAAACATGCTGAGACACATAGTAATCAAACTGACAAAAATTAAAGACAAAGAAAAATTATTGAAAGCAGCAAGGGAAAAATGACAAATAACATACAAGGGAAATCTCATAAGGTAACAGCTGATTTCTCAGCAGAAACTCTACAAACCAGAAGGGAGTGGCATGATAAACTTAAAGTGATGAAAGAGAAGAACCTACAGCCAAGATTACTCTACCCAGCAAGGATCTCACTCAGATTTGATGGAGAAATCAAAAGCTTTACAGACAAGCAAAAGCTAAGAGAATTCAGCACCACCAAACCACCTGTACAGCAAATGCTAAAGGAACTTCTCTAAGTGGGAAACACAAGAGAAGACAAGAACCTCCAAAAACAAACCCAAAACAATTAAGAAAATGGTAATAGGAACATACATATCAATAATTACCTTAAACGTGAATGGATTAAATGCTCCAACCAAAAGACACAGGCTTGCTGAATGGATACAAAAACAAGACCCATCTATATGCTGTATACAAGAGACCCACATCAGACCTAGGGACACATACAGACTGAAAGTGAGGGGATGGAAAAAGATATTCCATGCAAATGGAAATTAAAAGAAAGCTGGAGTAGCAATACTCATATCAGATAAAATAGACTTTAAAATAAAGAATGTTACAAGAGACAAAGAAGGCCACTACATAATGATCAAGGGATCAATCCAAGAAGAACATATAACAATTAGAAATATATATGCACCCAACATAGGAGCACCTCAACACATAAGGCAACTTACGCTAACAGCTATAAAAGAGGAGATCGACAGTAACACAATAATAGTGGGGGACTTTATCACCTCACTTACACCAATGGACAGCTCATTCAAAATGAAAATAAATAAGGCAACAGAAGCTTAGACCATATAGACCAAATAGATTTAATTGATATTATAGGACATTCCATCCAAAACAGCAGATTACACTTTCTTCTCAAGTGAGCATGGAACATTCGCCAGGATAGATCACATCTTGGGTCACAAATCAAGCCTCAGTAAATTTAAGAAAATTGAAATCATACCAAGCATCTTTTCTGGCCACAACGTTATGAGATTAGAAATGAATTACAGGGAAAAAACGTAAAAAACACAAACACATGGAGGCTAAACATACGTTACTAAATAACCAAGAGATCACTGAAGAAATTGTAGAGGAAATAAAAAAATACCTAGAGACAAATGACAATGAAAACACGATGATCCAAAACCTATGGGATGCAGCAAAAACAGTTCTAAGAGGGAAGTTTATAGCTATACAAGCTTACCTCAAGAAACAAATCTCTCAAAAAACTGCCTAAACTTACACCTAAAGGAACTGGAGAAAGAAGAACAAAAACCCCTCAAATTTAGCAGAAGGAAAGAAATCATAAAGATCAGAGCAGAAATAAATGAAATAGAAACAAAGAAAACAATAGCAAAGACCAATAAAACTAAAAGCTGGTTCTTTGAGAAGGTAAACAAAATTGATAAACCTTTCGCCAGACTCATCAAGAAAAAGTGGGAGAGGACTCAAATCAATAAAATTAGACATGAAAAAGGAGAAGTTACAACAGACACAACAGAAATACAAAGCATCCTAAGAGACTACTACAAGCAACTCTATGCCAATAAAATAGACAACCTGGAAGAAATGGACAAATACTTATAAAGGTATAACTTTCCAAGACTGAAACAGGAAGAAATAGAAAATATGAACAGACCAATCAAAAGTAATGAAATTGAAACTGTGATTAAAAATCTACCAATCAAAAGTCCAGGACTAGACAGATTCACAGGTGAATTCTATCAAACATTTAGAGAAGAGCTAACACCCATCCTTCTCAAACTCTTCCAAAAAATTGCAGAGAAAGGAACACTCCCAAACTCATTCTATGAGGCCACCATCACCCTGAGACAAAAAACACACAAAGATACTACAAAAAAAGAAAATTACAGACCAATGTCACTGATGAATAGAGATGCAAAAATCCTCAACAAAATACTAGCAAACAGAATCCAAAAACATATTAAAAGGATCATACACCATGATCAAGTGGGATTTATCCCAGGGATATAAGGATTCTTCAATCTATGCAAATCAATCAATATGATACACCATATTAGCAAACTGAAGAATAAAAACCATATGATCATTTCAATAGATGCAGAAAAAGCTTTTGACAAAATTCAACACCAGTTTATGATAAAAACTCTCCAGATAGTGAGCATAGAGGGAACCTACCTCAACATAATAAAGGTCATATATGACAAACCCACAGCAAACATCATTCTCAATGGTGAAAAACTGAAGGCATTTCCTCTAAGATCAGGAACAAGGCAAGTTGGTCCACTCTCACCACTATTATTCAACATAGTTTTGGAAGTCCTAGCCATGGCAATCAGAGAAGAAAAAGAAATAAATGTAATACAAATTGGAAAAGAAGAAAAAACTGTCACTGTTTGCAGGTGACATGATAGTATACATAGAGAATCATAAAGATGCCACCAGAAAACCACTAGAGGTAATCAATGAATTTGGTAAATTTGCAGGATACAAATTAATGCACAGAAGTCTCTTGCATTCCTATGCACTAATGATGAAAAATCAGGAAGAGAAATTAAGGAAACACTCCCACTTACCATTACAACAAAAGAATAAAATACCTAGGAATAAACCTACCTAGGGAGATCTAAGACCTGTATGCAGAAAACTATAAGAAACTGATGAAAGAAATTCAAGATGATACCAACAGGTGGAGAAATATACCATGTTCTTGGATCGGAAGAATCAATATTGTGAAAATAACTATACTACCCAAAGCAATCTACAGATTCAATGCAATCCCTATCAAATTACCAATGGCATTTTTTACGGAACTAGAACAAAAAATCTTAACATTTTTATGGAGACACAAAAGACCCTGAATAGCCAAAGCAGTCTTGAGAGAAAAAAACGGAGCTGGAGGAATCAGACTCCCTGACTTCAGACAATAATACAAAGCTACAGTAATCAAGACAATATGGTACTGGCACAAAAACAGAAACATAGATCAGTGGAACAAGACAGAAAGCCCAGAGATAAATCCACGCATCTATGGTCAACTAATCTATGACAAAGGAAGCAAGGATATACAATGGACAAAAAGTCTCTTCAATAAGTGGTGCTGGGAAAACTGGACAGCTACATGTAAAAGAATGAAATTAGAACGCTCCCTAACACCATACACAAAAATAAACCCAAAATGGATTCGCGACCTAAATGTAAGACCGGACACTATAAAACTCTTAGAGGAAAACATAGGAAGAACACTCTGACATAAATCACAGCAAGATCTCTTCTGATCCACCTTATAGAGTAATGGAAATAAAAACAAAAATAAACAAATGGGACCTAATGAAACTTCAAAGCTTTTGCAAGGAAAGGAAACCATAAACAAGACAAAAAGACAACCCTCAGAATGGGAGAAAATATTTGCAAATGAAACAACAAAGGATTAATCTCCAAAATATATAAACAGCTCATGCAGATAAATATTAAAAAAACAACCCAATCCAAAAATGGGCAGAAGACCTAAATAGACATTTCTCCAAAGAAGACATACAAATGGCCAGGAAGCACATGAAAAGCTGCTCAACATCACTAATTATTAGAGAAATGTAAATCAAAACTACAATGAGGTATCACCTCACACCAGTTAGAATGGGCATCATCAGAAAATCTACAAACAACAAATGATGGAGAGGGTGTGAAGAAAAGGGAACTGTCTTGCACTGTTGGTGGGAATGTAAATTGATACAGCCACTATGGAGAACAGTATGGAGGTTCCTTAAAAAACTGAAAACAGAATTACCATATGATCCAGCAATTCCTCTACTGGGCATATACCCAGAGAATACCATAATTCAAAAAGGCATATGCACCCCAATGTTCATTGCAGCACTATTTACAATAGCCAAGTCATGGAAGCAACCTAAATGCCCATCTACAAATGAATGGATAAAGAAGATGTGGTACATATATACAATGGAATATTACTCCGCTATAAGAAGGAAAGAAATTGGGTCATTTGTGGAGTCGTGGATGGATTTGGAGACTGTCATACAGAGTGAAATAAGTCAGAAAGAGAAAAACAAATATCATATATTAATGCATATATGTGGAACCTAGAAAAATGGTATAGATGAACTGGTTTTCAGGGCAGAAGCTGAGACACAGATGTAGAGAACAAACGTATGGACACCAAGGGGGGAAAGTGGTGGTGGGAGGGTTTGTGGTGGTGTGATGAATTGGGCAATTGGGATTGACATGTATACACTGATGTGTATAAAATTGATGACTAATAACCTGCTGTATAAAAAAATTAATTAAATTAAATTAAAAATTTTTTTAAAAAAGAGACTTTACTTTCCCACATTGAATTACACTGGCATCTTTGTTAAAAATCAATTGACTGTAAATGCTTCAAACTGTTTCTGGCTATTATATCCACTTGATCTATTTGTCTCTCCTTAAACCAATTCCACACTCTCCAGATTACTTTTTATCTTAAAATCTGGTAATTATATCTGTCAAATTTGTGTTTTTCTTCAATATTATTTTGGCTATTCTCAGGCCTTTGCATTTCCATATAAATTTTACCAGCTTGTCAATTTCTGTAGAAAAACACTCCAGCATTATGACTGAGGTTACATTGAGTGTGTAGATCAAATTAGGGAGAATTGACATCCTAACAATATTAAGTCTTTTAATACATGATATTGTCTTTTAATACATGACAATAGAATAATGTTTATTTGTATTATTTAATTTGTCTTAATATTTTATGCTTAGTGTAGCTGTCTAACATACATTTTGGTAAAACTTATCATGTATTTTATGCTTTTAGATGCTATTAAAGTTGGAATTGTTTTCAATGTCATGGCCCAACTAGGCATTACTAGTATACAATTAACATCTTTTTTTGACATTGAGAACTTCTCATATTAATTTTAACACTGCTTGTGCAAGTGACAACATAAGTGATGTAAATAATTCTACTCTTTGTGAATGAAGATGGTTTTTATTCTTCTTGCCAAATCTTAATGCTATTTATTTCATTTTCATGCATTATTGCTCTGGTTAGGACCTCTAGTAAAATGGTAATAGAAGGGTTGATAGTGAATAGCTCATTTGTTTCTGACCTCTGGGATGGTTGGGGTGAAAATGTTTAATATGTGCCCATTAAGTATGATAACCATTGGGGTTTTTCGTAGATGCTGTTTACCAGATTAAGGTTGTAGTTTGCTAAGGTTTTCTTTTTGAAATATCTAATGGGTTTTCAATTGTCTCAAATAATTTTTCTGCATCTCTTGAAATGATATGTTTTTCACTTTTGTATTTTAATGTTATGAATTATACTGGGTTTTTAATGTCACATCAACCTTACATTCTTGGTATAAGTCTCACATGGTTTGGATGTATTCTTTTTTTAATGTATTCTTCAAGCCACTTTGCTAATATTTTGTTGAAGATTTTTGTATCTATGCTCATAAGGAATATTAGTCTATAAAATTATTATCTTGAAAACATTTCATAAAACATTTTGGTTAGTGTTTCCTCCTTTTCTATTTTATGAAGGAGTTTGCATAGTTAGTATTGTCTCTTTCTGAAGTATTTGACAGAATTCACCAATGAAATCATCTAGGCTTAGAGGTTTTGTCTGTGGGAAGGATTGTTCCTTTAAATTCCAAAGTCTATGTTAGATATTGGACTGTTCATATTTTCTCTTTCTTCTTAGCTTGGTTCTGGTATATTTTATCTTTCAAGGAATTAGTTTCTTTCATCTAAGTTGTTGACATTTTGACATTAAATAGATTATAGTATTCCCTCTTACTTTTTTTTTTTATAGCAATCCCTCTGACTGCTCTCTCAAAAGGGGCAAGAGCCCAAATAAAGAAATCTGTTAAGAAGTCAATCTAATGAGTGATGATCAGAGCCTGGTTTTTGTTAATCTAGTGGGTTCATTAGAGAGATGAATAAATTAGAAACATTTTAGAAATGGAATGGACAAGAATTGTTCTGTATTCTATAACTTTCCTTCTGTCAATACATCCTAAAGTAGGGTCTCCATATCTAAAGATTGACAGTATTGATACTCGGTATATTTTTAATTTAATTAGTTTATTTAAACTAAAAAACAGTTCACCCATTTCTCCCACTCCCCCTCTCTACGTCTTGCAACCAGCAATCTATTCTATGTATCTATAAGCCTGGGTTTATTTTTTTTGTTGTTTTTTTTAGATTCCACATATAAGAGAGATCATAGTATTTGTCTTCTCTGACTTATTTCACTTAACATAATGCCCTCAAGGTCCATCCATGTTATTGCAAATGGCAAGATTTCATTCTTTTTATGGCTGCATAATATTCTGTTGCATGTATTGATATAGATATAGATATAGATATAGATATATATCACCACTTCTTTATTCTTTCATCCATCAGTGGACACTTAGGTTGTTTCCATATCTTGGCTACTGTAAATAGTGCAGCAATAAACATTGGGGTCCATATTTCTTTTCTTTTTTTTTCTTTATTGGAGTATAATTGCTTTACAGTGGTGTGTTAGTTTCTGCTTTGTAACATAGTGAATCAGCTATACATTGACATATATCCCCATATCTCCTCCTTCTTCTGTCTCGCTCCCACCCTCCTTAACCCACCCTTTTAGGTGGTCACAAAACACCAAGCTGATCTCCCTGTGCTATGCTGCTGCTTCCCACTAGCTATCTATTTTACATTTGGTAGTGTATATGTGTACATGCCATTCTCTCACTTCGTCACAGCTTACCCTTCCCCCTCTCCGTGTCCTCAAGTCCATTCTCTATGCCTGCGTCTTTATTCCTCTCCTGCCCCTAGGTTCTTCATAACCCTTTATTTTAATTCCGTATATATATGTTAGCATACAGTATTTGTTTTTCTCTTTCTGACTTACTTCACTCTGTATGACAGACTCTAGGTCCATCCACCTCACTACAAATAACTCAATTTCGTTTCTTTGTATGGTTGAGTAATATTCCATTGTATATATGTGCCACATCTTCTTTATCGATTCATCTGTTGATGGACATTTAGGTTGCTTCTATGTCCTGGCTATTGCAAATAGAGCTGCAAAAAGAGTCATGTACCACGTATTTCTTTTCAAATTAGTGTTTTCATTTTCTTTATATAAATGTCCAGAAGTGGAATTGCTGGATCATATACTAGTTTTATTTTTAATTTTTTGAGAAAACTGTATTCAATAGAGGTTGCAACAATTTACATTCTCACCAACAGTGCATGAGGGTTTTCTTTCTCCACATCCTTACCAACACTTTTCATTTCTTGTGTTTTGGATAATAACCATCCTAACATGTGTGAGGTGATATCTCATTGTGGTCTTGATTTTCATTTCTTGATGATCAGAGATGCTTGAGCATCTTTTTATGTGTCTGTTAGACTCTGTATGTCTACTTTGGTAAAATGTCCACTCAGATCTTCTACCTATTTTTTAAAAATCAGATTGGATGGTTTTTGCTATTTGGTTATATGAGTTCTTTATATATTTTGGATATTAATCTTTTATCAAATTTATGATTTGCAATTACTTTCTCCCATTCAGTAGGTTGTCTTTTCATTTTCTTGGTAGTTTCCTTTGCTGTATAGAAGTTTTTAAGTTTTATGTAATCCCACTTGGTTATTTTTGCTTTTGTTGCTTTTGGTTTTGGTGTCAGATTCAAAATTTCATCACTAAGAACAATGTCAAAGAGCTTACTGCTTATCTTTTCATCTATGTTTTTTATGGTTTCAGGTCTTATCTTCAAGTCTTTAATTCATTTCGAGTTAATTTTTGTGTATGGTGTAAGACAGTTGCCTTTCATGGTTTTTTTTTATTTCATCTAAGTTACTACAATTTTTGACATTAAATTGGTCATAATATTTCCTTATTCTTTTAATTTCTCTTAGGTGTATATTGTTATCCTCTCTTTCATACTTGATATTGGTAATTAGGTTTCATACTTAATATTGGTCATTGGTAATTAGGTTGCTCTCTTCTTTTTTCCTTGATCATTCTGCCAAGAATTTACCTATTTTATCAGTCTTTTCAAAAACCCCAACTTTTTACTTTGTTCATTTTTCTATTGTTAGGTGTTTTCTAGTTCATTGATTTTTGCCATTATTTTATTATTTCCTTTATTTGGTTTGGGTTTAATTGACAGTTTTTATACCTTCTAAAATTTGAAGCTTAGATCAATTATCGTCTTTCTTGTTTTGTAGTGTAAGCATTTAGAATTTAAAATTTTCCCTTTTCAGTTATATTCCTTTCCTGAATTTTGATATGCAGTATATTCCCTATTATTCAGTTAGATTTTTTTTTAATTTTTATTTTATGTTGGAGCATAGTTGTTTAACAATGTTGTGTTAGTTTCAGGTGTACAGTAAAGTAATTCAGTTATACATATACATGTATCTATTCCTTTTCAAATTCTTTATCCATTTAGGTTATTACAGAATATTGAGCAGAATTCCCTGTGCTTACAGTAGGTCCTTGTTGGTTATATATTTTAAATATAGTAGTGTGTACATGTCAATCCCAAACTCCCAGTCTATCCTTCCCTCCCACCCTTCCCCCTGATAACCATAAATTTATTCTCTGTGAGTCTGTTTCTGTTTTGTAAATAAGTTCATTTATATCATTTTTTTTAGATTCCACATATAAGCACTATCATATGATATTTGTCTTTCTCTTTCTGACTCACTTTACTCTGTATGACAGTCTCTAGGTCCAGCCATGTCTCTGCAAACAGCACGATTTTGTTCCTTTTTATGGCTAATATTCCATTGTATATATGTACTAAATCTTCCTTATCCATTCATCTGTCAATGGTCATTTAGGTTGTTTCCATGTCTTGGCTATTGTAAACAGTACTGCAATGAATATTGGGATGCATGTATTCCTTTGAAACATGTTTTTCTCTGGATATATGCCCCAGAGTGGGATTGCTGGATCATATGGTATTTAGATTTTTAAGGAACCACCATACTGTTCTCCACAATGGCTGTACCAATTTACATTCCCACCAACAGTGTAGGAGGGTTCCCTTTCTCCACACCCTCTCCAGCATTTATTGTTTGTAGATTGTTTTAAATCTACAAACAGTTCATGTGGCTCAATATCAAAAAAACAACCCAATCAAAAAATGGGCAGAAGACCTAAATAGACATTTCTTTAAAGAAGATATACAGATGGCCAAGAAGCACATGAAAAGATGCTCAACATGGGTAATTATTAGAGAAATGTAAATCAAAGCTATATTGAGATATCACCTAACACAAGTCATAATGGTCATCCTCAGTTCGATTATTTTCCTTTATGATCCCTTTTTGACCTATGCCTTTTGGGGGCATGTGTTATTTAATCTTTAAATATTTGGAACTTTTTTAAACCTATTATTGCTCTTGATTTCTAATATAATACCTTTGTTGTTGAAAACGTATTCTGTATGACTTCAGTTGCTTACACTAAACATTAAGTAATGATCACTGAGAGATGGGGAAAAAAATAAGATAAGCTTGACAATTGTCCCAGATTACCATCTTTAGAAAGTCCCCAGGGTACAGCACATAGAGAGGGAACACAGAGACCAAGAGTTTCCTTGAGTTTAGAAATTAATTTGAAATTTGGGAGAGGAGAAAAAAGATAGAATTTGTAAATCAGAGTACAAGATAGTAAAAAGCTGCACACAGAGAGGCCTACAGAGAAACATGTTTCCTTTGAATATTCATCTATAGATCAGTAAGCTTGTCAAGAAAA
>NW_020838705.1:0-10295 GCF_003676395.1 Aethalodelphis obliquidens
ACACACACACACACACACACACACACACACACACACACTAGCCATCCTGACAGGTGTGAGGTGATATCTCACTGTGGGTTTGATTTACATTTCCCTGACAATTACTGATGTTGAGCATATTTTTTTTATGAATCTGTTGGTCATTTGATGTCTTCTTTGGAAAAATGTCTATTTAAGTCCTTAGCCCACTTTTAAATCAGGTTGTTAGCTTGCTTTTTATTTTGTCTTGTTTTGTTTGCTGTTGAGTTGTAGGAGTAGCTTGTATATTTTGGATATTAACCCCCTATTAGATATAAGGTTTCCCATTCTGTAGATTGCCTCTTCACTCTGTTGACTGTTTCATTAACTTGCATTCCTGAAATAAATCTCTCTTGGTCATGATGTATTAGCCTTTTCATATGTCGTGAGGTTCAATCTACAAATAGTTTGTTTGCAATTTTTACACATTCATGAAAGTTAATGACATATTTTTCTTATAGTTTCTTTGTCAGGTTTTGATATCAGGGTAAGTCTGGTCTCATAACACAATTTGCAAAATGTTTCATCTTTATTATATTCTCTGACAGAGTTTATGTAACGTTGGTAAATATTTCTTTCTTGAATGTTCCAAGAATTTGCCAGTGCATCCACCTACCTCTGAGTTTTCTTGGTAGAAAGGAATTCAATTACAGATTCGATTTATTTAACATATAGAGTTATTCACACTTTTTTGTTTGTTTGTTTGTTTGTTTGCGGTACGCAGGCCTCTCACTGTTGTGGCCTCTCCCATTGCGGAGCACAGGCTCCGGATGCGCAGGCTCCGGACGCACAGGCTCAGCAGCCATGGCTCACGGGCCCAGCCACTCCGTGGCATGTGGGATCCTCCCAGACCGGGACACGAACCCGTGTGCCCTGCATCGGCAGGTGGACTCTCAACCACTGCGCCACCAGGGAAGCCCCACACTTTTGATTTGATCTTGTGTCTATTTTGGTAAGTTGTAATTTTTTAGGAAATTGTATCTTTTTACTGAAGTTATAAGCTTTACAAGCATAAAATTTCTCATAAGTACTTCTTATTACTTCTGTTATTTGAATTGGGTAAAAGTTACTATTTTGGGTCTGCAATTTTATGATTTTGGTAAATACATATAGTCACATAATCTAAAACAAAAGAAAAATACAGAACAATTCCATCACATCAAAAAAACTTTCTCATATTGTCCCTTTGTAGTCAACTCCTCCACCCCTCCTAGGTCCTAACAACAACAGATCTGCTTTTCAATAACACTGTCTTTTCCAGAAGGTCTTATGTATGGAATTACACAGTATGTAGCCTTTGGAATCTGTAGTTTTTCTTTTTTCTCTTACCACAGCACATTGGAGATTCATCCATGTCATTGCATGTATAAGTAGTTTGTTTATTTTGCTGATGAGTAGTATTCTATTGTATGAATGCATCAAAGCTTTTTTTTTTTAATTCACCAATTGAAGGACATTAGAGTTGTATCCAGGTTTCAGCAATCATAAATAAATCTGCTATATTTGTATACAGATTTTCATGTGAACATGAGTTTTCATTTCTCCAGGGTAAATACCTGGCATTCCATTGTATGGGTGCAACACTGTTTATTTAACCATTCACCAAATGTTGAAGGACATTTGAGTTGTTTCCTTTTAATTGGTGAGTATGAATAGAGCCACTAAAACATTTCATTACAAAGTTTATGTGAATTTAAGTTTTGTTTTCTATTGGAAAAAATATAGGCTAGGAATAGGATTTCTAGGTTATATGGTAAGTTTTTTTTTCTAAATTTACGTGAAATTCCCAAACCACTCTCCATAGTGGCTGTACTATTTTGCATTCCCACCAGCAATATTTAAGAGTTTCTTTTTGTATACTCACCAGCACTTAGTATTATGAATTTTTGGTTTGCCTTAGTTTGGTTTTGTTTTTTAAGACATTCCAATAGGTGTAGTGTATCTCGTTGTGATTTTAATGTGTATTCTAAAATTTTTTGAAAAATAACATACCCCAGAGTGTGGTCTCTTTTGGAAATTGTTTCATGCACACTTAAAAGGAATGTGTATTCTGCTATCATTTGGGGTAGTGCTTTATAGATGTCCTTTATGTCAAAACTGTTTAATATTGTTGTTCAAATCACCCATATCCTTACATATTTGTTAACTAATTTTCATCAGTTACTAAGAGAAGCATGCTAAAATCTCTACTTATGATTGTGAATTTATGTCTCCTTTTATTTCTATCAATTTTTTGGTGGGGGGAGTTTAACATTTACTGAGGATAAAGTTTACTTTTTTCCTCTTTTTATTTTTTCTAATTTTTTATATATGTCAAGCCTGTGATAATGGGTACATACAAATTTATAAATGTTATATCTTACAATTGAATGGATCCGTTTATCATTACAAAATGTTCTTCTTTTTCTTGATTCAAAGCCTGTTTAATCTGGCATTAATACAAGACACCAGCCATCCTTTTAGTTTCAGCCTGTGTTCTTATATTTAAGGTCTATCTATTGTTTAATAAAACATATAATTGAATTCTATCTTTTTTAGTCTTTTCACTGAAGTGTGAGGTGTATTTAAATTTAATGTAATGAGGACATAGTTCAGTTTGACCCTAATATCTTTTTTAAAAAATTGGTATTGAAGTATAGTTGATCTACAACGTTGTGTTAGTTTCAGGTGTACAGCTGGATGATTCAGTTATATATATATATATAATTAATTAATGATTCAGTTATATATATGTATGTATATATATGTATACATAGTCTTTTATATATATATATATGTATATAATTTTTCAGATTCTTTTCCCTTATAGGTTATTACAAAATATTTCAAATATCCTGCATTTGAACTCACCTCCTCTCATGATTACTGGTTTAGATATCATATTTCTGTGAGGATGATTTCCTACCTTTACTATATGTTTGCCTTTACTGGTGAGATTTCCTACTTTGTAATTTTCTTCTTTCTAGATGTGGCCTTTTCTTTTTTGCCTAGAGAAGTTCCTTTAGCATTTGTTGTAAAGGTGGTATTGTGGTGCTGAATTCTTTTAGCTTTTGCTTGTCTGTAAAGATTTTGATTTCTCTGTCAAATCTGAACAAGAGTCTTGCTGGATAGAGTATTCTTGGTTGTAGATTTTTCCCTTTCATCACTTTAAATATATCATACCATTCCCTTCTGGCCTACAGAGTTTCTGCTGAAAAATCAGCTGATAACCTAATGGGGATTCCCTTGTATGTTATATGTTGCTTTTCCCTTGTTGCTTTTAATATTTTCTCTTCATCTTTAACTTTTTTCAATTTGAGTAATATGTGTCTCAGCATGTTCCTCCTTGGGTTAATCCTGTATGGGACTCTCTGTGCTTCCTGGACTTGGGTGACTGTTTCATTTCCCATGTTAGGGAATTTTTCAGCTATTATCTCTTCCAATATTTTCACAGGCCCTTTCTGTCTCTCTTCTCCTTCCCGGACCCATATAATGCGAATGTTGGTGCATTTCATGTTGTCTCAGAGGTCTTTTAAACTGTCCTCACTTCTTTTCATTCTTTTTTCTTTATTCTGTTCCACAGCAGTAATTTCCACCACTCTGTCTTCCAGTTCTCTTATCCCCTCTTCTGCCTCATTTATTCTGCTATTGATTACTTCTAGTGTGATTTTTATTTCAGTTATGGTATTCTTCAACTTTGGTTTTCTCTATATTTCCTAACTCTTTGTTAAAAACTTCTCATTCTGTGCATCCATTCTTTTCCTGAGTTCTTGGATCATCTTTATGATCATTACCCTGAATTCTTTCTTGGGTAGATTGCTTATCTCCACTTCATTTAGTTGTTCCTTAGGGATTTTACCTTGTTCCTTTGTCTGGAACATATTCCTCTGCTGTCTCATTTTGTCTAAATTGTATTTGTATTTTTATGTATGTGGAAAGTTAGATATGTTTCTCAACCTTGGAGAAGTGGCCCTCTGTAGGGATGTCCTATGCATCCCAGGAGTACACTTCCCTCTCTTCACCCATGTGCCAGGCACCAGCTGGTGCCAGGGTAGGTCCTGACCTGTTTGAGGACCTGTTTGAGGACTCAGTTCCACTGGCTGAGGAATTGTAGGGTTTTGGTTTTGGTTTTTGGGGTGTTTTGTTTTGTTTTGTTTTGTTTTGCTTCTGTTGTCTGTCTCCTGGTGTGTGAGGCTGATCTAGAGACTTGTACAGGCTTCCTGGTGGGAGGGGCCAGTGCCTGCCCACTGGTGGATGGAGCTGGATCTTGGCCATCTGGTGGGCAGAGCCATCTCAAGGGGCATGTCTAGAGGCAGCTGTGGGCTCAGAAAGTCTTTAGGCAGCCTGTCTGCTGATGGATTGTGTTGTGTTCCTGCCTTGTTGGTTGTTTGACCTGACTCATACCAGCACTGGAGCCTACAGGCTGTTGGGTGGAGCCAGGTCTTGGTGCTAATTACCAAAGCAACATGTCTGTCTCCAACAAGAGTTCAAGTAGATGAACACTCCCTTATATTTCTGCCACTAGCTTTTATGACCCCAGAGAGGGCCACAGCCACCCCTAATTCCCCAGGAAAATCTCTAAGACCAGCAGGTAGGCCTGGCCCAGGTTCCTATGAAGTCACTGATTTTGCCCTGGGTCCCTGTGCACATGAGACCTTGTGTGTGCCCTGCAAGAGTGGAGTCTCTGTCTCCCACAGTCCTGTGGTGCTCCTGCAATCAAACCCCACTGGCCTTCACAGCCAAATGCTCTGGGAGCTCCTCCTCCTGATGCCAGGCACCCAGGCTGGGGAGCCTGACATGGGTCTCAGAATTCTCACTCCTGTGGGAAAATTTCTGCAATATAATTATTCTCCAGTTTGTGGGTGGACCACCCAGGGAGTATGGGATTTGATTATATCATGAGTGTGTCCCTCCTACCATCATGCTGGGTTTCTTCTTTATGTCTTTGGATGTAGAATATCTTTCTTAGTAGGTTCCAGTATTCTTCTTATTGGTTGTTCAGCAATTAGCTGTAATTTTGGTGTTCTTGTAAGAGGAGGTAAGCTCAAGGTCCTTCTACTCCACCATCTTGTCTTCTCCCATAAGCCTAATGTCTTAATACTACTTTTCTATTTGTCCCATCTGTTCTTTGTATCTTTAGTTCTCCTCCCCTGACTTCTTCTGGATTAATTAGTATTTATTGGTCCATTTTATTTCGTTTATTAGATTTTTAGTTATATAATGTTGTATTGTTGTCATGTTTACCCTAAATACTAACCATGCATTCTTGCCTTATTATAGTCTACCTTAACTTAGTAGTTTAACCACTTCTCAAAGAATGAAAGAACCATAAAACCATTTAACTCCATTTATTTCCTTTATGCACTTTACTTTAAAAATATTTTTAGTTCTACCTACTATAAATCCCATGGCAAGTAATTAACATTGTTGCAAAAAACAGTCAGTATTCTTTTACATTTACTCATATGTGTATCTTTTCCAAGGGAACTTCAACCCGTTCTACAATTCTGTTTGTCCATCTAGGTTCATTTTACTTTAACTTAAAGAACATCCTCTACTACTTATTGTAGCTTGAGTTTGCTGGCAATAAATTCTATCAGTACTTGTCCAAAAATGTCATAATTTTACCTTAATTTTTGAAGAACATTTTTGCTGGGTACAGAATATAGCTTGGGATTTTTTAAAAATATAATTCCTTTAAAAAAGTCATTGCATTGCCTATGACTTTCCATAGTTTCTTTTCAAAGTTCATTTCTAAGATGTATTGTTATTTCCTAAAGATAATAATTCTTTCTCGATGCTCTTGACATTTTTTCACTTCCATTGGTTTTAAACAGCTTGCTCATGGTGTACCTAGGTCTAGTTTTCTTTCTGTTTTCCCTAACTGGTATTCTCTAAGCTATTAGAATCTATATATTAATTTATTTAATCATTATCACTTTTATGTGGAATCTAAAATGTGGCACAAATGAACATATCTACAAAAGAGAAACAGACTAAGAGACATAGAGAATAGACTTGGTGCAAAGGGGAAGGGGGGTGAGGGAGGGAAGGACTGGGAGTGTGGTATTAGCAAATGTAAACTATTATTTATAAGATGGATAAAGAGCAAGGTCCTACTATATAGCACAGGGAACTATATTTAATATCCTGTAATAATCCATAATGGAAAAGAATATTTTAAAAAAAGAATGTATATATGTGCATAACTGAGTCACTTGTTGTACAGCAGAGATTGGCACAACACTGTAAATCAACTATACTTCAATAAATAAATTTTAAGAAATAAAAATAAAATTTATTTCATCATTTGGCTTTCTGACACATGTTTATAACCCTTTACTGTATTATTTTCATTATCTTGGGTGGCTTTGCCTCAATTAAGATACTTTCTAGTGATCTCTTGAACTCACTAATGCTGATTTCTAAAACTAAAAAAATAACATACCCAAAATTAGGTAATCACTAAATACATTTAACAGTAGACTGGATATGAAGACAGGGTGAGTCAAAAGATACTGTGGTTCAGGGGCTGAAAAATCACTCTGGCCTAGGATATCTAGGCTTAGAGATTTGGAGCTTATGATGTAAAAAAAAAAAAAAAAAAAAAAAAAAAAAAACCCTAACATTCCAGAGTTTAATGTCCAATAACTTCATGAGATTTTAAGCACTCAGGTACCCAAGATGCTAAAATTCAGGGGATATTGCATCCCATAGCATTCCTCCAATGAATTATGTGGTTCTTCCAGTAACAAAGGCTATACTGCCACAGGATATAAGAAGTTTATACTTCTAGAACCACAGGGTACTATGGTTTGAAACGCTGCTTCCAGAACTTCATGGATTCAGGCTCTAAAGTCAAAATCTCTTTGGCCTATGGCTCCAGGATTCTGTTTCAAGGGTGCTATGGTAGGTGGGGTACAAGACTGAAGCCTAGATGGACCCAGGGCTCTATGGCTTCTAAGCCCTATAAGGCCAGTGCACTGTATTCTTCTGGCTATATAGTCAAACAAAACAAAACAAAACAAAGCTGTGGCCCCTTGACAGTTCTGAATCTAAAATGACTACAGTTTTAATGTTTTGACTCATGCTTTATGATGCCAGAGTACTCTAGCCCAAAGTCTCTATGACTCTGGGCCTTTATGAGACCTGGAGGTTTGTGGTTGAGGCTCTTGATGGATTCAGGCCCCACAGTCCTATGTTTCAGTGTTCCTATGATTCTGTGGCTCCATATCTACGTGGCTCCTGATATGTAAGGTACCAAGACTCTAAGGTAGGCCTAGGCCTATAAGGTCCAAAGGTGATGGGATGGCAGGGTGTCTTGTCTCAGGGAACCACTGTACCAGCACTCTCTGCTTTCTGAGCTTTCTAAATCAAGAGCAATGAACGATCCCCAGGGTCCTTGTTACCTGCTTCATTTTGGTACCAAACATGGAGCCGCTCGCGTCAATAACAAACACCACGTTTTTCTTAACAGGTGGAAGGCTTCTGGGTGCAAAGTAATGAACAAAATAGCCATCGCAAATCTGGAGAAAAAGAAGTGGAATCAACAAAAACTGTGAAAGCCAGTCTAAATCAAGTCCCCTCTTATTTTGCTGCATAAAACCCTGCTCTTTTCCTTCCTAGGCCTTATCACTGTTGCTATTAAATAGGCATTTGTGGGATTGTTTGCTCAATGTCCATCTCCTCCACCAGAAGTGTATCTCTGCTGGTCAGGCTGCCAGCCCAGGGCCTGCCCCTGAGCTGTGGAGAAAATGAGACTGGCTTGTGGCCCAAGGCTCCAGGGATCAGGATCTCTGTAATATGTGAGTTCCTGTCTGTGAGAGCTGGGCTTGCATAGTCTTGAGGGCCCCTAGGGACGTTTTGCCTGGGCTCCAGGAACTGAGAGTGTTGTTTTAACCTCCCTCTATAGAGTGAGCCTGGGGCCCGGCTCCATTGCTGCCAGGGGCTGGGAGTTTGCAGGGCCTCCCTCTCCTCCTTAAACCTCCTTTCTGCTGTTGCTGGGCAGAGCAGGGAGGGGAGGAGGGAGCAGAGGCTGAGTGAGCTATTTGTTCAGAGGGGATTGGTTAGACCAGGTGCAGATGCCTTGGGCTATCGGGGATATGATTGGCTGCTGACCCCCTTCCCCCACTCCATCTCTCCTTCTGCAGAGCCTGGGGCCTGGGACAGTTGAGGGAAGGGGAGGGGGAAGCTGGAAGGGCCCCCAGGACCAGTGGCAGCTCAGCCTAAGGAAGTATAGGCTTGCTGAGGGTCTGAGCTGCCCAGGAGCCTGAAGCAAGCTCTGTCCTGGGATAACCAGCTTATTCTCCTCTCAGCCCTTCAGGCATTCTCCGGTCACAAAGCTGGACACACTATCTCCTCCCATCTTGGAGGGCGGGAGGGGCGTGGTGGAGAGCAGGAAGGAGATGGGAGGACATCTTGCTCTTCCCCTCCACCCCAGCCTTTGAATTAATTCACAAGCACAAGCGTAGGCTTTGTCTGCACTTTTTCCTGGCACTCTACAGCAGTTCCCCAAGCCCTGGATCAACCATCCTGCAACTGCCCAAGCCACAGGCAGAGTCCAGCTGCCCTTCTGTGTTCTTCCCATACCTGGGTAGGTGAGAGCTTCTGGGAAAATCACATTCCTACCTCTCCATGGTCCCAGGCTCACCAGTGACCCCACACCTCACATCCTATTATGTAAACCAGAGGCATGACCCAGGTCACCAACCTCTCACACTCCCTTCAACTGTCATGCCACCCCATTCTCAGGAAATGCCTCCCCTCCCTCTTCATGAAAAAATTAAGGGCACCAGGCCATGTCCCTTGGACTGCCCACCCCACCCTTGTGCAGGGTCCACACACCTATATGCCTCCTCCCTCTACTGAAAGACAAAACAATCCTTCCCTGACCCCATGCATGCCCAGCCTCCAGTACCTCCTCCACCAGCCAGACTCCTACTCTCCAACCCAGCCCATGCACCCGACTGGGTCTTCTTTAGAGTTTAAAAATGTTGGTGTCTTTTCCATCCACTAAGACAACCTCCATTCATCCCAATCCCACCCAAACTTCAAATCAGCTCCTTTCTTCCCGGTAGCATGCCAAGGTAATGAACTCGGCAGCTGCAATGGTCTTCTCACCTCCGGTTTACTCCTCTGCCCACTGCAGCCTGGCTCCCACCCCCACCGCTGATCCATCTCTCACCAAAGGTAGCAACGACCAGTTGGTTGGAAAACTCAGTGGGTGTATTTCAGTTCTCACCAGACTGCACCTCCCTGATATATTTCACAATTGACAATCACTTCTGCTCCTCAGAAGAATCTTTTCCCCTGGGATCCAGAGAGGATGAACACTCCTTATTCTCCTACCAGCTCTCAGGTCCATCGGATTCAGTCTCTTTCTTCAGCTCCATTTCCCCACTGTCCCTTAAACAGTGTTGCCTAATATTTGTCTGTCATGGCGTGCAAAGAGAATGATTACGTTTGTGTAGCACAATGGAGGGAAGTGGTGGGGATTTACAGCCCTGAATAGGCTGATGGCAGCTCCGTGGGGCCAGATACCCCAAGGGCTGTGGAGATCAATAGCTCCTAGACTGGGAAGCTCTACCTTAGCAACTGCCATCCTGGGTCTGCTCTTCTGGCTCTATACATTTGGCCTGGGTCACCTCCCTAGCTCTCTTGGATTCAACCCCTGAATCTCCACTGCTGACCCCACAACTCTTTCCCCAGTCCGATGCTCTTCACTCTTCCCCCTCCACAGCTTCATACACACTCACCATTGGACCTGTTCCCTTGGATGGCTGAAGCCTCCAATGTATGCTGCCCAAACAACAAATTCATTACCTTCCTCCCATCTCAGCCTTGCGTGTCTTTGTCATTTAGAGGCACCATCATCCACATGGTCACTCCAGATACAAACCTGAGTGTCACCCCTGAATCCTCCTGTGTCCCTCACTCCTCACATCCAACCAGCCACAAATTCATGCTGGTTTGATCTGCTGGATATGTCTCAGGCCCAACCCGCCTCGCCATCCCAAACTAATGAAGTCCAAATTTAGGGCTCCTTTCCCTCTGGTTTCCCTGCTTCTCCTGGGGCCCCTCCCGTCCATGCATCGTTGCAGCAGCTGCAAGGTCTGGTCTTTCTAAACACAAACCTCATAGCGTCATTCCCTCTCAGGGCTCCCTGGGCATGTTCAACATAAATTTTATGTTCCTTATCAAGCCCCTGCAGCACTCATGGCCTTCAGTCTCACCTCTTAGCATTTCTTGGGCCTCAAATCAAAACTCCAGGAACTCCAATCCACTTGTAGTTCCCTACA
>NW_020838706.1:0-10283 GCF_003676395.1 Aethalodelphis obliquidens
AGGCCTCTGCCATCACTGAGGTTGCAGGGGAGATGTGGTAACTGGGGAGAAAAAGACCAATGGGGATGACCCCCTCACTCAACATCCAAGCCCCCCACTTTCTCACTTGTCTGGCTAGAAATAAAAGGTTGATCCCATGGTTTTAACTTTCAGCTGTTGCTGGACTTTGCGTGTCTTGCGTAAGCTGGGAGACAGAGGCAGGAAAAAAACCCACCATAATCACCCTGTTATGGGCTGTTATTCAACTTTGGACTTCCAGGCCCCATCTGCCTGTTAGCGTTCACTTCTTAGAGTTTCAAGTGCATGCTGTTTGTCCTCTATCTTGCCCCATGTGGCTCTCAAGCCCTCGTAATATGACCACATTTCTCGTGCCACATGTAAACATTCTAACATTTTGCAGATACTGAATTAAAAATCTATTATTTACATTGACTTCACCATTTTCATTTTCCTGGTGTGTTCAGTAGAAAATTCAAAATTACATATGTGCCTGGCATTATGTATTTTTTGGTGAGCAGTGATCCAGAGGATGGAAATGTATGCCTCCTTCGACTCCTTAAACTTAACCCCACTCTGGGGCAATGTCCCAGCCAGGCAGAAACTGCAGTGTGTCTTGGAGAAGGTCTTTTGCATTGAGATAGTAGGATGCTCTTTTAGCTTCAAGAACTTGGATGTTGTTGAGTTTAACATGGTATAAGTTCAAATTAGAGTGTTTTAATTTTAGGATGTTAAAGGTAATCCCCATGGTAAACACAAAGAAAATAGCTATAGAATAGTCCCAAAAGGAAGTGAGAAAGTAATTTAAATATTTTATTGTAAGAAATCAGCTAAACACACACAACGAAAGATAGGAATGCAGGAAATGAGGGGCAAAAAACTTTGGGCAGATGGAAAAGAAACAGCACAATAGCAGAAATAAGTCTTTTTTTGTCAGCAATTACTTTAAATGTAAATGCATTAAACTCTCCAATCAAAATACAGAGATTGGCGGAATAGGTAAAAACATATGACCCAACTATATGCTGTCTACAAGAGACTTACTTGTCTACAAGAGACTTACTTAACTTTCAAAGTTAAAGGATAGTTAAAGGATAGAAAAGGGAATTCCAAACTCAGTGAGAAAACTCAAATAGTAACCAAGAGAGCAGGAGTGTCTAAACCAATATCAGACAAAATAGACTTTGAATTTAAAATGGATCAAAGAGTTAAATATAAGAGAGAAACTATACAAATTTCTGAAGAAAAAAAGGGATAAATCTTCATAGTCTTGGATTTGGCAATGAACTCTTAAATATGATAGCAAAAGCACAGGCAACAAAAGGAAAAAGAAATTGGACGTTAATCAAAATTAAAATCCTTTGTGTTTCAAAGAACACCATCAAGAAAGACATAATACAACCTTCAGAATGAAGGAAAATGTTTGCAAGTCATATATCTGATAAAGCCTAGTATTCAGAATATGTAAAGAACACTGGCAACTCAACAATAAAATGTCAAATAACCAAATTTTAAAAATGAGAAAAAGAATCTGCATAGATACTGCTCCAAAGAAGACACAAATTGCCAATAAGCACATGAAAACATGTCCAAAATTATTAGTCAAAATTATGCAAACTGAAACCACAGTGAGATACCACTTCATACCCACTATTGTGCCATATAATTTTTTTAAAAACAAGGGTTGGCAATGATGTGGGGAAATTGGCACTTTCAAGCATCGCTGGTGCAAATATGAAAAAGAAAATAGTTTGGCCGTTCCTCAAAAAGTTCAACACAGAGATACAGTATGGCCCAGGAACTCCACTCCCAGTATATGTCCAGGAGAAATGAAAAACATATGTTCACACGAAAACTTGTACATGAGTGTTATACTGTCATATCATTATTCATAATAGCCAAAAAGTGGAAACAACCCAACTATTCGCCAACTGAGGAATGGAAAAATAAAATGTGTTATATCCATACAATGACTATTATTCAGCCATTAAAAGGGTGAAGGACAGATACATGCTACAACCTGGATGCACCTTGAATACATTTTGCTTACTGCAAAAGTCAGACACAGAAGTCCGCACATTGTGTGGTTCTTTTCATATGAAATGTCCAGCATAGGAAAATCAATAGAGACAGAAAGACCCAGGGCTGGGGTGAAAGGGGAGGACAGAATACTAGGTATGAGGTTTCTCTTGGGGATGATGAAAATGTACTGGAATTAGAGATGTTGATTGCAAAACCTGAGTACACTAAAAGCAGCCGAATCACACAGTTAAAAAAAAATGTGAATTGATGGAATGTGAACTATATCTCAATCAAAGGATAATATGACAACATTTTTATAGTCATTACTCTAGATCAGTTTCAGGATGGAATTCCCACAGTGACTTCAATGGAGTGGCTTGTATGGGATGATATTTGAGGCTCAACCCTTTGGGACTAGATGTTCATTTTGAGCTGTTGAATGACGGTGAGGGCCAGCCAGTATATTTTCTTCACGGAGGATCAATCCCCATATGTATCCTTGGTTTGAATCCTTGTCTTTTTCTCTTCATATTGCTGAAACAAGTTCCTAGGAAATACATTCACAATAGTGAGAGGTGTTGACATCTTCCTGGCAAAAGTCTTAACTTATTCAGAGGTCAAACTTCAGAGCTCCTTATTACTAGCTGCCCGGGGAGTCCCCTGAATCAAAGTAGGGCTTATGAAGATGGACCTTGCATTTTAGCGTGCACTTAAAATACCCAACAGGCTGATCACATGGGGAAAATAACTTTATTTACAGGAGACAAGTACAAAGTCAGCACAACACAATGAGGGAGAGTATGGGTGCTGGTGCCTGATGGCCTGAAATCAAATCCTATTTGAACGCCACGTGTACCTGGGAAGGTTAGTAATTTAGCTCTTCTGTTTCTCAGTTCCCTGGCCAGTGATATGGAAATATTAGTAGGACCTGCTTATTCGTATTATGTTCTGAGGCTAAAAATTAGTAAATACAAAGCCTGAAGAAAAATGATGGGTACTTCATAAGTGCTACCTACATAAATGTTCAAGTATTAAATGCCTGGAAGAATAAGTAGGTCGTCTCCAGAAAGGGCACCTAGGAGGCTACAAACAGGAGGATAGAGCCTACTTTTTCACATTGATGACATGAGTAAGAAGTTTTAGAGCTCATGGAAAGAATATTATTTCTTGTGATGCACTGTGGGGTGGGCAGAGTAGGGGCTGTGACCCATATTTTATGGTTCAGGGCACTGAAATTTAGACAGATTGAGTAACTTGCCCAGAGTCACAACACTGATGAGTGATGGGTCTGAGGCAGGGGAGGGATAGAGATTCCTGAACACATGGACATGAGATCATGCCCTGGATACACAAACCAAGAGCTCTCCTCGCTCCCTTTCCCACATCCTCCTGCCCCAAGGATGCTGCAGGGAGACAGCTGGTACTCGGAGGAGGTGCCTGGCCCAAGAGAATGGCTCAAATCTGGACCTACCTCCTGGCTCTACGTTTCAATCCCTGACCCCAAATACAATGTCTTTCCCCCAAATGCAGACCCCCTGATGGACCGGGGTATCCAAATATGTGTGCATCTCCCCTCCCTTCCCCCTCAGCACTTGATTCTAGCAGCTGATTTGCAGTGAGACTTCCTGGTGGTCAGGTGACCACCCTGAATGACCAGTAGTCTACTTGACTCCCTAACTGACTCAAAACCCAGGACATTCCAAACCAACTGCCTACATGACAGTTGCACAGAGAATTAGCATCATCTTCAACTGATCAAACCTGGATGATGAGCAGTTAATATTCATTAGCTGGGAACAGGGTCTACTGGGCTGGTGTTTTGGTGGCTTAACAAATGAAGTTTACAGGCCCCCAGGGTCTCACTGACTAGAAACTGACCAATCATCTGAGCAGCTTGGACTAAGGCCTGGCTAAGAGCGGGCAGTGGCTGCACGGGCTCTGAGTGGGCACCTTCCCTGCCCAATCCTCCCTCAGCCAGATCCAGGCTCTGCTGTACGAACTACAGCCATTGCTCCTGAATCTACTTGCTGGTATTATTTCCACAGTACCTTCAATGGAGTGGTTAGTGGGGGTGCTATTTGTGTCCCTACCCTGTTGTTTGGCCAGATGCTGATTCTGATGTGCCTGAACCACCGCTGCGGATGGCCAGCAGATTATCTTGATCGCAGATGATATTCTTGTGCATCTTATGTTTGACTCCTTTATAATCTTCCTTTTCTTCTTGGTACCCGAGTCATGATCCAGGAAAACACAACAAAAACTGAGAGAACTATGGATATGTTGCTGGGAGAAGACCATGCAGAGGTGTCAATTCATTCGCAGGTCACACGTCTGTTCTCTTTGTTCACCAGCCTCCTAGGGGAGTCTAGGGGAGTCTAGTGAATCGAAGCTGGGCTGAGAAGAGGGCGTTGCAATGTGGTGTGCACTTAAAATAGCCAGCAGGCTGACTGCACGGAGACATGACTTTATTTAGTGAGATAATACAGAAAGGGAGCACAGCACAGTGACCGACAGAGTGGGGGCTGGTGCCTGATGGTCTGGATTCAAATCATACCAGAAGCCACATGAACCTGGGAAGTTATGCAGACCCTCTGTCCTCAGTTCCTTGTTCTGTGATAATGGAAATGTCAATAGGGCCCACTTATTAGTATTACATGATGAAGCTTAATACAGCAAATCAGGTAGACCCTGATGGAAAATGATGGTTACTTCATAAGTGCTACCTAAGTGTGCAAATATTAAATGTCTGAAGAATAAGCAAGAAATGTGGTAGTGCTGCCTCCAGAGAGGGGACCTGGATGCCACAGGGCAGGGGAGTGGGGAAGGTTATGGGTGTGATGCTTTAGAGCTTGTGAAGAATATCCGTCATCATCTCCTGTGATCCCCACATCAGCCCCGTGGGGAACTCATGGCAGGTGCTGTGAACCATATTTTATGGTACATGGCACGAAAATGTTGAGATTTTAAGTGACTTTCCCAGAGTCGCAAAGCTGATGACAGATGGATGTGGGACAGGAATGTAGTTGGTTCCCTGGGACAGAAATCCCTGAACCCCTGAATCTTCTAGATGGTGCTCTGGACCCCTGAGCCCAGGGCTCCCCTCCCTCCATCCCCCCAATCCTCCTGCCTGCCCCATGGTTGCTCCAAGGACAGGAGGGGTCTGAGCCGACAGGAGGGCCCATGCCTGACCCGCTGCCCCCCTTACATGTTGATCCCTGACCCCACAGCTCTTAAATATCCCTGAAAGAAGGTCCCTTGAAGGATCAGGGGGTCCCATCTACGTCCCTCCTCCCTCAGCGTCTTCACACACTGGGTGAGCCTCCTGGTGGTCTGACCAGTGGTCAGCTTGTCTCCACGTGGCTCAGAGCCCTGGTCTCTCCAAGCCAGTTGCCCACATGGCACGTCTCTAACAAATTAGCTTGGTCTTCAACAACCAGCCCTGGATGCACAGGTAGTGCTGATTAATGAGGACAGTGGCCTGCTGGGCTGTGCTTGGTGGTTTAGTGGGTGAAGCTGGCATGCCCCACTGTTGCCTGACTGTTGATGTGAGCCACTGTCTGAGTAGCCTGGGCTACGGCCTGGCTGGGGAGGGGCCGTGGCTGCACTGGCTCTGAGGGCGCACCTTCCCTGCTCATCCTTCCTCATCAAAATCCAGCCCCTACAAACTCCTCATCCATCCCTAGACCCTGCAGTGGCACAGGAGAGAGGCCCATGCCCTTCTAGAGGGACCCCTCCATAGCCACAGCCTAGAGACCCCATCCCAGGACTGTCTCTGAGGATGACCCAGGCCCTCCTAATCTCTGTCACCAAATGTTCATTCCACTAACCCGATGGCATTGTCCCTTCTCTCGTTCCCAGGCAGCGCCCAAACACCCAGTGATCCTGTTCACATCAACCACTGGAAATAACCACCACGAAATCCCAGTTTCCTTCCTTTCTGAAAACCTCTAGATTTAGACTTCTAACATTTGCTTTTGGATTTTGACATCGACATTCAGAAGTGTTTAGTCTGTAATTTCTCCTGTCCTGTAATATCTGCTGCGGGTACGACATCAGTATTCTCCTGGTCCGATGAAAGCAGTGTGGGTGTGTTCCCTCTGTATCTGTTCTCTGGAAGAGTGTGTAGGAGACGGGCATCGTTTCTGTCTTAAATGTTTGGTAGAAATCAGAGGAAGCCACCGGGCCCTGAGGTTTGTTTTGTGGGGAAATTTTTTTGGCATCTCTTTCTAATTGAAGTTTCCTTGGTGTATTGTACAGGGCACAGATCTTAAGCGTAGAGCTTTATGGTTTCTTGTAAATGTAAACACATCTGTTACCAACACCCAGTTCAACATACAGGACGTCCCCAGCACCCTGGCTGCCCCCTGGAGAAGGGGAGAAGAATAAGTGCTAACTTATTCGGTTATAAGAATGAAATCAGTTCCTCCACGTATATTCCAAGTGCAGTGATTTACACACAAATAACTCAAAATGAGTGTGGCAGCACAATCAGAAAGTAGTGGAGGGTGCTGGAGGGCTGGGAGAATCCAGTCCCTTTGGGATTTCCGCTGTGGAGGTCGGGCCAGAGTAAGGAAGCTGAGAGGAGCTTCTCAGAAGCATCTGGGCTTTCACAGAGGGAAAAACTACTGCTCCCCAGAGTGGAGCGCCCATTGTAATTCACTGAGCCCTCCCTTTGCGGAGGGTGCTTTTCTATACTTACTTGTGTGTTATCTTACATAGAAATGTTTAAAAAAAAAAGAGATCAATTTTGCTTGATGTAACAGCCTTTCACTGTTAAAAGTAAGACCTATATCTAAAATTTATGCTAAATCTGTACAGCTCCGACAGGAAGTAACCGGCACTCACTAGCTGACTCAGGAGCGGAGGGGGAGCAGAGAGGCGGCCCTCCTTCCTTGGCTTCGTGTCTCATTTAAGCTGCCAGACGCTGCACAGGCTCCATCCCCTCTGAGTCTCAGGCTGAGGCCTCCAGGTCACAGTCCTCATAGGTGTCAGACCAGAACCTGCCACACAAAGGCAGGGACTGGAGTCAGTGGGGAGGTGGGCTCCCTGGGGTCGATTGTGGGACCCAGGGGGCTACTCAGACCCTGCAAGTGACTTTGGGCCCTGACATCCCCCAGGGCTCACATCCCCAGGGCACTGGGGCCTGTTTGCTGCTCTTTGCCAAGTGTGTTCTGGTAGCAGAGAGACCTGTCCTACAGGGGCGATTTAACCTGGGCATTTGGCCGGGCGGCGTTCACGTGATTGGTCCCCTGAACAGTGAAAGTGATGCAGAGGAAAGGGGAGGCTCTGGGGCTCCAGGGTGAAAAGTGTGGGTCCCTCCCACGTGGGCGCTGTGAGGAGTGGGAGGTCTGATGACACAGGTGGGAGTAGTGACCCTGTCCCTCCAGCCCACACGCAACACGGCCCATCATGAGACCAGCACAGTGGAAGTGGGCAGAGAACCACAATGTTCCCTTTTCCCCTAATAATCATTTTTCTTTCTTTAACACCCCAGCCAAACTTGCCTGTGCTTTTTAATTTAAAAATATCCTGATGCTGTGGTCATAGAATCATAAATTCTATAGCTTTGCTGTATCCCAACATGAAAAGTTTGTAGAAGACACTGCTTTTCAGCAGGTAATAAAACCAGATGTATTTGTTATCTAATTTTAAGGTCATAATTAACTTGGAATCCTGGCCATTTAACTCATCCTAAATTAGCATTGCTTTGAATTGCCTTCATTTTGTGTGTGTGTTGTATTCAATTTTTACACATCTATGAAAAATCTATAGAACCTCAGGTTGAGAAATGGTGCCATGAGGTGACCTAGGCCCTTCAGTGGGGCTCCACAGAGGCTGCGGGGTCCCCAGGGGGTGGGCAAATCCCAGCCAGGTGTGGATCCTGCAGTGTCCCCTACCGGATGCCAGGGCTACCGCGTGCCCACAGGGATGCAGCAGCGCTGGGCCAGGTGAGCTGTCTGCTTGCGTGAGAAGAAGCCCCGGTGCCTCTGTCCTCCTCACCCTTTCCCCAGGACGCCTGAACTGGGGGGTACCAGGGCCACTCCAGATATCTCACCACACCTGGTGATTTACTGGGGATGTTGCCTGCTGACCTCGGCGGGTTGGGAGGGCAAGGCTGGGTCCTGCAGAGGGAGATGTTGAACCTCACCAGGGACACTCTTTACAAAGAACACAATGTGAACAACACCTCCAGGAGTGATGTATGTGGTGACCCCACAGACGCCTTCCGCCCCCCATCTAAACATAAGAGCCTGGCATCTTCAGGGATTCTATGGAACGGGGACCCCTGGCGAGATGCACTCAGGTCATCCTCCAGTTGCCTGCGCAGATTACCACCATTCTCTTCTCTCCACCTTTTTGTTCACATGCAGTGGTGACCACCTCCGTGCTCTTCTCTGGCTTTTGGGTTTTCCTGAAGCGCAAAAAAAAAAAAAAAAAAAAAAAGTCAGGGATGGCAAGGGAAGCACATACACTTATTTGCCTTCTGCTCTTTCTCCTACCCTCTCCACGCTCACATTTCCTCGTCTTGTTCTTCCTCATCCTTTTACTTCATCCCTTCTCTTGAATCCAGGACAAGAGAATTTCTTTTTTTTTTTTTAATTGGATGAGTCAGTCTTCTTTTACTTATTTATTTTTAACGTCCTTATTGGAGTATAATTGCTTTACAATGGTGTGTTAGTTTCTGCTATATAACAAAGTGAATCAGCTATACATATACATACATCCCCATAACCCCTCCCTCTTTTGTCTCCCTCACACCCTCCCTATCCCACCCATCCAGGTGGTCACAAAGCATCGAGCTGATCTCCCTGTGCTAAGCAGCTGCTTCCCACTAGCTATCTATTTCATGTTTGGTAGTGTATATCTGTCCATGCCACTCTCTCACTTTGTCACAGCTTAACCTTCTCCCTCCCCATATCCTCAAACCCATACCGTTTTTATGCTAAGTTATATTCTACATGTACCTGGAAAAATGTTAAAAAGATTTTTAAAGAACTGTGCATCTATTTTTGAAGCTGATTTGCCTGTTCAAGGCTTGCTAGCACTTTATCCATCTCAGTGCTATTTCACTTAGTAAACAGATGCAGTTGCCATAATTGCTGCATATGTGTCTGTGTTCCCTTCTAGGCTATATGTTTTTGAAGTTAGAAACTATATTTATATCACAGCCCCTATGTATAGCACAATATCCATTTCAGATTGTGTTTTAAGATATGAGACAAAATTTAAGACTTTTATTATAGTCATAAACATCTAGCAAACCAACCAGAAAATAAAAACGAATTTTCAATGGGTTGGCCAAGAACAAAAAAGAGAGGAATACCTAGTGCAAAACCATATCTCTAATAACTACTGTTGGATTTAGAGCACACACATGCTAAACTTATTTTAAAATATCTTCTCATCAAAGATTTGAGGTTGGACCTGAAAAAATTATACCAGAAGTGAAAATAATTATGTGGTCTGACCAGCGTGGATCACACAAAGTAAGTGTATACTATGTATAAAGTAGATAAACTACGAGGTCCTGCTGTATAGCACAGGCAACTATATTCAATACCTTGTAATAACCTATAAAGGAAACGGATCTGAAAAAGAAATATATATATCTGAATCTCTTGGCTGTACACCTGAAACACAACATTGTCAATCAACTACACTTCAAGTAAAACAAAACAAAACAAAACAAAACAAAGTAACCGTAAAGGGAAGTATAGCTTTATAAATTCACCTCTGATATCCAATGGACCAACTGAAAGACAACAGAAAGTACAACTTTGTAGGAGACAGGACATGGCCAGCAAACAAGGCCGTTACCCTCGGTAACGGTCATACCTGCCAAAAAATATACAGACTAGCCTGCATTCATGAATACATAGGAATTCTTCATTTATCTGGCATTGTTAGGCAATGAGGTATTGTATGTTAGGAGAAGTTTTTTTAAATGACAAATTGAAGAGTTATTTTAACCTTCACTCGGTAATTTTTTTCTAAAATTAAGAAATGTATCCACTGGTGCATCTAATGTTTCCGTGATAACTCGGGGTCATCAGTTCAATCAACGTTTGCATGAATGATGCAAATGGAAACAAGACAGGCATGCTTACTGAAACTGAAAATGACATAGCACTGGCTGGAATAACTGATGAGAGAGCAAGAAAAAAGCAAAAATGAAAACAAACCGTGATCAAGAAACAATCAGTCAAGTTCTGACTCTCTGTACTTAGTTTCAAAAAGAGATACCACAAATCCCAGCGAGAGAC